>NW_019942596.1:165332-185563 GCF_002910315.2 Salvelinus sp. IW2-2015 | reverse complement strand
ACCTTTTCTCCTCTGACTTTATATTTGCGATTGGCAACTTTCATAATTAGGAGCATTACCCCCTATGACCTCGTTCGTCTTCAGTCACCCACGTGGGTATAACCAATAAGAGATGGCACGTGGGTACCTGCTTCTACAAACAATGAGGAGATGGGAGAGGCAGGACTGGTCAGCGCGATCTGTGTCAGAAATAAATGATTTCTATTTTAGCCCTCGTTGGCGCGCGCGAGCAGTGGTGCAATAATGAATAACATAGATTTCTAAATATATTTTGCAACGCCCGTCCACGGACGAGCATTAGGTTTCCCACCGACGAGCATTAGAAGGAAGGATAGGAGGAAGGAAGGAAGGAAGAGGAAGGAAGGAAGGAAGGAAGGAAGAAGGAAGAGGAAGGAAGGAAGGAAGGAAGGAAGGAAGGAAGGAAGGAAGGAAGGGGGGATAAAAAAGAGGAAGGAAGAGGTGGGGATAAAGAAGAGGAAGGAGAGGTGGGGGATAAAAGAGGAAGGAAGAGGGGGGGGATAAAAAAAGGAAGGAAGGAAGGAAGGAAGGAAGAAGGAAGGAAGGAAGGAAGGAAGGAAGGGAGGAAGGAAGAAGGAAGGAAGGAAGAAGGAATGTAAAAAAAAGAGGAAGAGATGCACGAAAAAAACGCAGAGGAAGGAGGTGGGATAAAGAAAAGAAGAGGAAGGAAGGAAGGAAGGAAGGAAGGAAGGAAGGAAGGAAGGAAGGAAGGAAGGAAGGAAGAGAAGGAAGGAAGGAAGGAGGAAGAGGGGGGAATAAAGAAGAGGAAGGAAGGAAGAGGTGGGGGATAAAGATGAGGAAGGAAGCTGTGGGGGATAAAGACGAGGGAAGGTAGATGTGGATGGGCACAGGGGCTTTTAAGGTACTTGCGAGAATTTGAAGAGAGAGAGAAAACATAGCAACCCATTGGGCACACACTGCTTGAATCATCATTTTGCCACTCCATAGCTGTTAAATTATGCTGAACAAACAAGAAATAGACGTTGAATTGACATCTGTGCCGTGGGAATGGAATAGGCAAAAAAGAGGACCCAGAAAATTGCTCTATTTTCATCTTCAACGAACAAATTCAACAGATGAAATGTCTCTGTTTCCCTCCCTTTCTATTAGTCTCTCTCTACCTCTCTTTCCCCCCACTCCGCCCATCCCCATGGGAGTTAGCACGACAGAGGATAACAGCAGACTTAAACCAAACCACACAACTTCACAACACAATCCAATCCTTTCATTAGGTTTGCTCACTGCTCCAGGGTGGCTTGATAGACACATGCACCTGAGGCACTCCAATAGAATTTACATTGGCCAATTACCAGATCACCAGCAAGGACCACAGTGTCACAAGAGAATAGTCCTGCTGGCGTAACTCATAAAGGGATAAACACACACAGCTGTTCTTGTCCATTCATGTTCTGTACTACGTCATGTTTCATGGTTTGTTGGACCCAGGAAGTGTAGCTGTTGCTTTCGCAACAGCTAATGGGAATCCTAGTAAAATAGAAAATAGACACGCACGCACACACACACACACTCTCACACACACACACACACACTGGCAAGCCTACTTGAAGAGGTATTGACAACTTCCACTTTTATTTTTTGCCCTAGTTGACTGGTGGTAATGTGAAGACTGATTTACGGCGATGTTAAGTGGGTTATGATGAGAACTAGGAGAAACGATCCCAACACATTATTCATTTATGCAGCTCGGACACACACACAGCACACAGCGAAGCCACACACACACACAGCACAACACACACACACACACACACACACACACACACACACACACACACACACACACACACACACACACACACACACACACACACACACACACACACACACACACACCACACACACAACACACACACACACACAGGGAAGCCACCAACACACACATATTTACACACATACACACAGGGAAGCCACCAACACACTATACACAGCGAAGGCACCCCAATGTCATGCAACCCTACGGCCACTCTCACCTGAGTCACCTGAGTTTACCCACCATCCTCCTTGGTCCTGACACGTGCCCTATCCCCTGCCACTGCTTGACTCCTAGTGTGTGCCCCCCGCGGCAACGGACGTCAACAGAGAGCATGCAGCTTTTTTGGCCAATGTTCACATGTAAGAATTGACAAAGATGTTGATCGCAATGTGACTTACCTGGTTATTGTTTTGATGCATTGAGGTGTTGTTTTAAACATGTTCTTATCCTGAAAGAATGGTACCAATTCCCTTGATAGGAAAGTTTTGCTTTGTGTAGTGTAGCGAGGCAATACTCTTGGTAAAAGACGGGTTCTTGGCTGATGGTTTTGTAGAAACTCTGACAGACATAATGTAAAGTTTGAGCATATCAGCCAAGGTTAGACATATCCAACTTAGACAGTTATGCAACCAAAGAAGACAGGGACTGTGTCTACAGAGAGAATGCGAAAGCAGGTTACTGGTATTCACCTTGCAAGATTGAGTGATCTCTCATGTATATAATACAGTCTATACGCACCGTGTCTACAATGTCTCTGTAGAAATAGTGAACAGGGGTTTCAAGGACATAGTTAATGATAGCTTCTCCACTGCAGCCAGAGGAGAAAGCGAGCAAGCACAGTGTTTGAGTACATATGTCAAATGTAGCAGCGTTCACAGGGGTGGGGGATTTGAAACATATCAGCCAGCGCTGTTCAATTTCACATAGAGTAGCAGTGGACACCTGGCGCGTGACACTCTACCCACGTTCAAATCACCTATAGCTGCACTGATCCAACAGAAAAAGACAACAGAAAAGCGAAGTCAAATTGGATCCCGGAAGGTCTTAAAGAACACCAGTCGCACTTTCCGAGGTGAAAACTCTTGGAAACGACTGATAAGGCCAGCCCACTGGATGGGGAAGAAAGGACACAGACATCTCATCCCACTTCACGGATGCCGACTTATCACCGTTTCAAAAGAGCGGCGCTGTTGCTGCTTTGTTTGAGCGCTTTTGGGATTTATATGATTAGAGGTCTGATTTTCAAGTTTTCATAACAATCGGTAATCGGCATTTTTGGACGCGATTATGGCCGATTACATTGCACTCAACGATGAGACTGCGTGGCAGGCTGACCACCTGTTACGCGAGTGCAGAAGGAGCCAAGGTAAGTTGCTAGCTAGCATTAACGTATCTTATAAAATACAATCAATCTTAACATAATCACTTGTTAACTACACATGGTTGATGATATTACTAGTAACTAGCTTTGTCCTGCGTTGCAATAATCAATGCAGTGATTTATCATCGAATCACAGCCTACTTCGCCAAACGGGTGTTTAACAAGCGCATTCATGAAAAAAGCACTGTCGTTGCACAATGTACCTAACCATAAACATCAATGCCTTTCTTAAAATCAATACACAAGTATATTTTTTTAAACCTCCATATTTTAGTTCAAAGAAATGTCAGGTAGAGGCAATATTAACTAAGGAAATTGTGTCACTTCTCTTGCGTTCTGTGCAAGCAGAGTCAGGGTATATCGAGCACGTTTGGGCCGCCTGGCTCGTTACGAACTGTGTGAAGACCATTTCCTCCTAACAAAGACCGGTAATTAATTGCCAGAATTGTACATACTGGAAGGAGGAGAGATGACTAGAAACGATTCGGTTGACCATTTTATGTGTGGATTAATTGGCGGAGTAGAGGACCTTGTGCATTTCAGGTAAAATAACAACCTAATGTTTATATCCCAGGACAAATTAGCTAGCAACAGCAAGCTAGCTAAATAGGACAAATTAGCTAGCAAGTGCAAGCTACCTAGCTAAATTGCCATAAATGTTTAATGCTTTTCGACCTGTCCCCAAATTAATATAATTGGTTCAGAGTTTGTTTTGATATTTTAACCTGCGTGTCGTGATCGCGTTTGGTGTAGGGGGACAAAATACATTTATGCACGATAGCGCACGATAGCGCACGATGGCGCAGCCGGATTGGGTTCCGTGTTACGCCTCAATTACACTTACAGCGCCATTGCGCAAAATGGTATGCAGCATCAACATGAAAATTCAACAATCAGGTTCTTAAAAAAATTAAGAAAACATACAATATACTTGCAGTGAAGCCGCTCAACAACTACATCACATTAGTCATCTAACAGACTCCCATCCAGAGTGACACACAGAAGCAACCAGGGTCAACGCCATGCTCAAGGGCACGTTAACAGATCTCCCACAAGGTCAAAAAACGGAGACCTGAACCAGCGATCCATCAGCCACCAGCCCAAGCTCCCAACCGCCAGCCCTCCCAAGATCCCACCCACAGTTGCCCAAGAGCTGCCTCTCAACCATCAGAGACCCTCCCCGAAATTAACAAAAGAGAAAAAAGAGAAAGGAAAACCAGAAAAAAACGATGCAAAAACCAACAAAGACATCAAGGACAACAACAATCATAACAGCAAGGCCAACTGAATATGTTTGAGTGCATGTATGGCACTATTTACCTGTGTATGTGCCCGTGTATGTGCACGTGTGCATTTGAATGAGAGTGTTCTGCTACCATTTATGTCAAGCCATTTATATGATTTGATACATACGTTTTATAAATTCAACGCATGCACCACACTGAACACACTGCAGCTGCCTCTGACATGCAATGCTGCAAGGCAAATGCAGCGTTCTTCTGGTGTGTCAAAATGCAATGACACTGTATGTGTGATCAAGGCGTTACTGGCAAGCTCTCCCCCCCTGTGCGCCTGTCTGTTTCCCCAAAAGAGCTTGGGCGTGATCCACTTATGGCCAAACAGTTCCAAACAGTTTCATCAGACCAGAGGACATTTCTCCGAAAAGTACAATCTTTGTCCCCCATGTGCAGTTGCAAACCGTAGTCTGGCTTTTTTATAGCGGTTTTGGAGCAGTAGCTTCTTCCTTGCTGAGCGGCCTTTCAGGTTATGTCGATATGGGACTTGTTTTACTGTGGATATAAATACTTTTGTACCTGTTTCCTCCAGCATCATCACATGGTCCGTTGCTGTTGTTCTGGGATTGATTTTCACTTTTCGCACCAAAGTACATTCATCTCTAGGAGACAGTCTGCGTCTCCTTCCTGAGCGGTATGACGGCTGCGTGGTCCCATGGTGTTTGTACTTGCACACTATTGTTTGTACAGATGAACGTGGTACCTTCAGGCATTTGGAAATTGCTCCCAAGGATGAACCAGACTTGTGGAGGTCTACAATTWTTTTCAGAGGTCTTGGCCTTGTTGTTGATTTCTTTTGATTTTCCCATGATGACAAGCAAAGAGGCACTGAGTTTGAAGGTAGGCCTTGAAATACATCCACAGGTACACCTCAAATTGACTCAAATGATGTCAATTAGCCTATCAGAAGCTTCTAAAGCCATGACGTAGTTTTCTGGAATTTTCCAAGCTGTTTAAAGGCACAGTCAACTTAGTGTATGTAAACTTCTGACCCACTGGAATTGTGGTACAGTGAATTATAATTGAAATAATCTGTCTGTAAACAATTGTTTGAAAAATGACTTGTGTCATGCACAAAGTAAATGTCCTAACCGACTTGACAAAACTATAGTTTGTTAACAAGAAATTTGTGGAGTGGTTGAAAAACGAGTTTTAATGACTCCAACCTAAGTGTATGTACATTTCCGACTTCAACTGTATCATAGATGAACTTAAACAAGAGACTCTCCACTCACCCCAGCATTCAGAGTGATTAACTGATTCACTGTGTACGTCCCAAATGGCACCCTATTCTCTAGTGAACTTCTTTTGACCAGCGCCCATAGGGACTATATAGAGTATAGGGTGCCATTTTGGGACAAACCCATAGTGGATGATAGACACATAGGCACTTGACGATAGACATATAGGCACTTGAATGTTCTTCTTTAATATCCGCTGTGACACTTTGTCCCCTTCAAGCTTTATCTAAACGCTGCCCCGGCGTTTCCTTGTGATTATTAGATTGGCAGGGTCACCCTGTATCCTCACTATGGCCAGTTACACTTATTACAATCAGAACTCACAGAAGTAAGACAGAGAAGGGGAGAGAGGTAGAAAGATGGAGAGAGTGAGGTAGAGAGAGAAGGAAAGGGAGAGAGAGAGAGGATGAAGAAGAGCAGAGAGGTAGAAAGAGAGAGAGAAAGAAGGGCAGAGAAACAGAGTGAGAGAGGGATGGAAGGAAGGAAAACAGCATGACATATAAGCAGAAACCAGCAAAGGATGACACGAGGTGATGAAACATCACTGTTGTCTTTGTGTGCCGGAGAAAAAGAGCAAGAGAGGAATACAAGCCAAAATATGAAGAAAAAAACTAAAGCAAATATTGTATCTAATGTTCCTCTTTTTATTTTGGGCAACAGATTTGTTGGAAATTATAAGGTATCACGATGCTCAAAGTGTAATTACAGAGACAAACTTTTATCAAATGGGTTTTTGTGCTCAGCAGGATAGAAAGAAAGYCAGTTTCACCCCAAGGCGAGATGCGTTGACTCATTCCATGTGATTAAAACAATTAAACGATTGTTTTTTCTTCTTGTGCTAGGATCAATTACTGTATCTGGGGTTTCAGCAGAGGTTGGAACTAAAATTATTTTACGTTCTGAAAATAATATTATTTTGGTTCTGTTCCACTCTTACGTCCTGCTCAATAAAGTTCTGAACCGGTTCGAACCCCCCAAAAAGTAAATGGTTAATATCGTTCATTTCTGTTCCTTTTAAACCTCTGAAATTGGAGACAGCCTCATATTTAAACCTTTGAAATGTATATTGCTATGGAGCAGGCACGCTATTGTTTACATGCATTGGACAGACAAATGCAGGGCGTGAGATGCGGTTGACATTTTGTGGGTGGGGAGAGAGCATGAGACTGTGGAGGAGGAGGCTTGGCTTGAAGCGCTGGTGATCTTGTTATGACATGCATGATCTGAATTAGGCCCACAGAATTATACCTATGGAGGTGTGGCTTCCATGAAGGAACTTTGAATGTCTTTGAACTTCCAAAGGTTGGATTAATGTTGGACCAGAGCTAGCTTGCTAGCTAGCTAACACAGCTAATATACCTTAATAGAAAATGACTCAAGTAAAAGTGAAAGTCACCCAGTAAAATACTACTTGAGTAAAAGTCGAAAAGTATTTGGTTTTTTAATATACCTAAGTATCAAAAGTAAAAGTATAAATCGTTTCACATTCCTTATATTAAGCAAACCAGATAGCAACATTTTCTAGTTTTTTATTTATTTACGGATAGCCAGTAGGGATGACCAGGGATGTTCTCTTGATAAGTGTGTGAATTGAACCCTTTTTCTGTCCTGCTAAGCATTCAAAATGTAACAAGTACTTTTGGGTGTCAGGTAAAATGTATGCATTAAAAAGTACACAATTTTTAAAAAAGAATGTAGTGTTGTAAAAGTAAAAGTATTTGTACTTATGTACTTCACTCCACTGGTGCAGAGAGGCACCAGAATTAAAATAAAACACATCTCACCTTTTTGTAGTTAATAAATCCAATTTGAAACGTGATGACTATAGTATCCTTAATTAGCATTGAAAAAGTTMATCCATTCTTCGCTAATACAAATCTCTCTCCCGTATTTCTGAATCACRCTGGTAACGTCAGTAGGCTACAGTAGCCTATGCTTCGGAAGGGAGAGGGGCAGGTAGCCTACACACAAACACTGGTAAAGATTTTCAGCTAGTAGGCAGACACCAGAATACATTTCTGAGAATATGTTCACCAGAACGTTATTAACCGGTTCCCATGCTTTTAAAACAACGGCTCTGTTCTGGAACAGTATAGATTCACTTTCGTTCTCGGTTCAGATTCTGGTCGTAGAAAATGTAGTTCTGTTTCCTGAACCGGTTCCAACCCTTCTGTCTGTGGATAAATTTACCCTGGAATCCTAGTATTCACCTAACACTGAAGGTGTAAGGGCTGGTTCCCTGAACCATGTTCACGTGACAAGTAACCTTGCCTGAGACTTGAATTAGCGCTCAGAGCTAATGCCTAGGCTTTAGCTCAGCGGGATAACACAGTCTTGTGGTGCACAGTTGATTCGGTTTCTCACCCAGACATCCYATTTCAACATTGCTGCATGGTCATTTCTCTCCTTAAAGAATTTAAAGTCTTATCACACTGTCAACCTCAATGCAGTGCGGATTACAAGGGCCAAAGACATGGGACGAGTAGGTGTACTATCATTTAGCTCTTCTCTCCAGAAGGACTTACAGTGAGTGCTTACATTTGATGTATATGTGACCCAGCGGGAATCGAACCTACGGCCCTGGCGTTGCTAGAGCCACGCTCCTATAACCTGAGCCATAGAGGACCAGCGAAACCACGTAGCTGTGAACTGCCAAGATAAGCCATTTAACGTACCTGTCCTCGTCACACAATATGCCAAAATTACTCWATAGGTTTTCCATGGCCACTCCTTTGAACTTACCAACCGCTAATGGCTTGTATTGTTGAGGCCTGATGATCTGGTAACAYATGCATCCCAAATAGCACCCTATCCCCTACATAGTGCACWMATTTTTAACCAGGGCCCATAGTWGTGCACTATGTAGGGAATAGGGTGCCATTTGGGATGTAGGCATTGTGTCAACGACCGCAGTTGTACTTCACAGTACTGTATGTGTCACTATGGTGACAGGGCCGTCCATGTACCAGAGGACATTGGTGTCAGCTTCTCCCATAGGGCGGTATACATTCCCTTGTATGGATGGACCTTAGGGACAAGTAAGCACCCCCYCTGACTTCTCCTCCACTGTCATTGTCACATAGTGAGAAACCTTTGACTTGTTATAAAAAGCTAGAATAGCTCATGGCTCCTAGTAACAGCCTATATTTTCAGTAAATGYATTAATGAAGCCTTAATTAATGCATACATCATGAATTGCGCTACATATAGAAATTGTCTAATAGTRGCAGATTATGTTGCCAAACTTTCTAAGGATATTTATACCCCCAGTATGTGAACTGTATGTCACAAACTGCAAAGACATCTCTTGTATAATTTTATATATATATTTTTTTAGAATTGACCATTGACAAGAATGGAGGATGGAACAGTAACTTTCCATTTGCTAACGCTAAYGTGAAAGGRGGTGCAAATTGTTTTCCTTCCAAGCTGTATGATTTCTTTTAACAGGCCATAAACAAACTCTTTGAAATTGTTCTCTACATGAATGAACCAATTTCATAGACTTTCAAATCCGCTACAATCTCCCTTCGCCTTCCTGGCTGCTTAGCCCTTGTCCAAGCCAGCTAGTCCAGAGCCGCCCCCGTGCGCTCCGACGGCGATGAAATGGCATTTGAAAATGATGCAGTAGGAAATAAGAGGATCTCAACCATGAAATACCTCACGTCCAAAACGCGGCCGAGCCGTAGTTTCTCAGAGACATTGAGCCTGTCAGAAAACACTTTCGGATGTGTTACGAATCCAAAAAGAGTGACTTCCGAGCTAATGTGGCGGTGAAGACAGCCTCGCGTTTTTCTATAATTGATATCACCTCTGGTATTTTAGGGGAAAAGATAACATTGATGAGCAGCGCTGCTGAGAGGTTTTGGCGCATTTGGCGGTTGGAAGGTGGGTGCATGGGTGTGGTTCACTGATATTTCTCCTCTGTCAGAAATGGTGTGGCTTCCAATTTGAGTGAGCTGCGCTCTGTATCAAATGCCAAATCAGACCGTGGTAGTTTTGCTGTCGTTACCTCGTGGATTATCCCACATTTCATTCTGCTGCTCATAACAGAAGGAAATAGAGAGTGAGAGAGAGAGGGGGGATGGAGAGAGAGAGAGAGAGAGGAGTGGAGGAGAGGGAGGAAGAGAGCGACAGGAAGGGACAGAGACAGAGACTGGAAGGGAGGCGACAGAGAGATAGGAAGGGAGAGAGAAGGAAAAAAGAAGGGAAATGGCAGTTTTCCACTATATTGCAACTTTGTCTTATCTCAACTTTTTTAATTTGTTGCAACAGGGTTTATAGTAGTGATGGGGGGAAAAATCTATACAGTTACATGTCAGATTATTATTTTTGATGGTATGTTTTATTTCATCGTTTTGACAATATTATGTTTTTGTCCTTGTTGGCTGGACCTCCAATTTGTTTTCGGCACTTGTATTTTGATGACAGATCAAAACTCGTTTTCTCATAGCTCTCTCGTCCCACTGCAGCAGACATATTGTSAGCAATATGTTTGAAACATTGAATTGCAATAAAATAACCGYATCCAATCGCAATACGTATAGAATTGTGAGAATCGCAATACATATCAAATCAAACTTCATTTGTCACATGCGATGAATACAACAACTGTAGACCTTACCTTGAAATGCTTACTTACAAGCCCTTAACCAACAGTGCAGTTCAGCGTTAAGAAAATATTTACCAAATAAACAAAAGTAAAAAATGTAACACAATAACATAACAATAACGAGGCTATATACAGGRGGTACCAGTACCGAGTCAGTGTGCGGAGGTACAGGTTAGTTGAGGTAATTTGTACATGTAGGTAGAGGTGAAGTGACTATGCATAGATAATAAACAGCGAGTAGCAGCAGTGTACAAAACAAATGGGGGAGGGGGTCAATGTAAATAGTCCGGTGGCTATTTGATTAATTGTTCAGCAGTCTTGTGGCTTGGGCGTAGAAGCTGTTAAGGAGCCTTTTGGTCCTAGACTTGGCACTCCGGTACCGCTTGCCGTGCGGTAGCAGAGAAAACAGTCTATGACTTGGGTGACTGGAGTCTCTGACAATTTTATGGGCTTTCCTCTGACATTGCCTATTATATAGGTCCTGGATGGCAGGAAGCTTGGCCCCGGTGATGTACTGGGCCGTACACACTACCCTCTGTAGTGCCTTGCGGCCAGATGCTGAGCAGTTGCCATACCAGGCGGTGATGCAACCGRTCAGGATGTTCTCGATAGTGCAGCTGTAGATCTGGTGACCCATGCCTAATCTTTTCAGTCTCCTGAGGGGGAATTTGTTTTGCCGTGTCCTCTTCTCAATTGTCTTGGTGTGTTTGGACCATGATAGTTTGTTGGTGATGTGGRCAMCAAGGAACTTGAAACTCTCGRCCCGCWCCACTACARCCCYGTCGATGTTAATGGGGGCCTGTTCGGCCCGCCWTTTCCTGTAGTCCACSATCAGCTCCTTTGYCTTGCTCACATTGAGGGAGAGGTTGTTGTCCTGGCACCACACTGCCAGTTCTCTGACCTCCTCCCTATAGGATGTCTCATTGTTGCCAGTGATCAGGCCTACCACTGTTGTGTCGTCAGCAAACTTAATGATGGTGTTGGAGTCGTGTTTGGCCAGTCGTGGGTGAACAGGGAGTACATGAGGGGACTAAGTACACACCCCTGAGGGGCCCCAGTGYTGAGGATCAGTGCGTCAGATGTGTTGTTGCCTACCCTTACATCCTGGGGGTGCCCTGTAGGGAATTGCAGGATTCAGTTGMAAAGGGAGGTGTTTAGTCCCAGGGTCCTTAGCTTAGTGATGAGCTTCGTGGGCACTATGGTGTTGAACGAGAGTTGTAGTCACTGAACAGCATTCTCACATAGGTGTTCCTTTTGTTCTGGTGGTAAAGGGCAGTATGGAGTGCGATTGAGATTGCGTCATCTGTGTATGTATTGGGGCGGTGTCACGTTCTGACCTTTATTTTCCTTTGTTTTGTCTTTATTTAGTTGGTCAGGGCGTGAGTTGGGGTGGGCAGTCTATGTTATGTTTTTTCTATGTTTAGGTTTGTCATTTGGCCTGATATGGTTCTCAATCAGAGGCAGGCGTTTTGCATTGTCTCTGATTGGGAACCATATTTAGGTTGCCTGTTTTCACTGTTGGTTTGTGGGTGTTTGTTTCCTGTGTCAGTGTTTGTGCCACACGGGACTGTTTTCGGTTAGAATCTCTTTGTTRTTTTGTTTTGTGTCGTGTTTCAGTTTATTATATTAAAACATGGACACTTACCACTCTGCGTTTTGGTCCGATCCCTGCTACACCTCCTCTTCAGAAGAGGAGGAAATCAGCCGTTACAGGCGGTATGCGAATTGGAGTGGGTCAGGGTATCTGGGAGGATGCTGTTGATGTGAGCCATAACCAGCCTTTCAAAGCACTTCATGGATACCGACTTGAGTGCTACGGGGTGGTAACAATTTAGGCAGGTTACCTTGGCTTCCTTGGGCACAGGGACTATTGTGGTTTGCTTGAAACATTACAGACTCGGTCAGGGAGAGGTTGAAAATGTCAGTGAAGACACTTGCCAGTTGGTCCACGCATGCTTTGAGTACACGTCCTGGTAATTCGTCTGGCCCTGCGGCTTTGTGAATGTTGACCTGTTTAAAGGTTTCGCTCACATCGGCTACCGAGAGCATTATCACACAGTCATCTAGAAAAGCTGGTGCTATTGTACATACTTCAGTGTTGCTTGCCTCGAAGCGAGCAAAAGGCATTTAGCTCGTCTGGTAGGCTCACGTCACTGGGCAGCTCACGTCTGGGTTTCCCTTTGTAGTCCGTAATAGAGCCGGTGTAGTAGGATTCAATCTTAATCCTGTATTGAAGCTTTGCTTGTTTGATGGTTCGTCCGAGGGCATAGCGGGATTTCTTATTAGCGTCTGGATTAGTTTCCCCCTCCTTGAAAGGAGCAGCTCTAGCCTTTAGCTTGATGCTGTTGTTGCCTGTAATCCATGGCTTCTGGTTGGGATATGTATGTACGATCACTTTGGGGACAACGTCGTCGATGGACWTATTGATGAAGCCGATGACTGAAGTGGTATACTCCTCAATGCCATTGGATGAATCCCGGAACACATTCCAGTCTGTGCTAGCAAAACAGTCCTGTAGAGTAGCATCCTCAGCATCTAACCACTTCCGTATTGAGCGAGTCACTATTACTTCCTGCTTTCGTTTTTGCTTGTAAGCAGGAATCAGGAGGAAAGAATTATGGTCAGATTTGCCAAACGGAGGGTGGGGGAGAGCTTTGTGTGTGGAGTTAAGGTGGTCTAGAGTTTTTTTCCTTCTGGTTGCACATGTGACATGCTGGTAAAAATGATTTAAGTTTGCCTGCATTAAAGTCCCCGGCCACTAGGATCACCGCTTCTGGATGAACATTTTCTTGTTTGTTTATGGCCTTATACAGTTGGTTGAGTGAGGTCTTAGTCCCAGCATCAGTCTGTGGTGGTAAATAGATGGCTACGAATAATATAAACCCAGCAAAAAAGAAACCTCTCACTGTCAACTGCGTTTATTTTCAGCAAACTTAACATATGTAAATATGTGTATGAACATAACAAGATTCAACAACTGAGGCAAACTGAACAAGTTCCACAGACATGTGACTAACAGAAATAGAATACTATGTCCCTGAACAAAGGGGGGGTCAAAATCAAAGTAACAGTCAGTATCTTGTGTGGCCACCAGCTGCATTAAGTACTGTTGTGCATCTCATCCTCATGAACTGTACCAGATTTGCCAGTTCTTGCTGTGAGATGTTACCCCACTCTTCCACCAAGGCACCTGCAAGTTCCTGGACATTTCTGGGGGGAATGGCCCTAGCCCTCACTCTCCGATCCAACAGGTCTCAGACGTGCTCAATGGGATTGAGATCCGGGCTCTTCGCTGGCCATGGCAGAACACTGACATTCCTGTCTTGCAGGAAATCACGCACAGAACGAGCAGTATGGCTGGTGGCATTGTCATGCTGGAGGGTCATGTCAGGATGAGCCTGCAGGAAGGGTACCACATGAGGGAGGAGGATGTCTTCCCTGTAACGCACAGCGTTGAGATTGCTGCAATGACAACAAGCTCAGTCCGATGATGCTGTGACACACCGCCCCAGACCATGATGGACCCTCCACCTCCAAATCGATCCCGCTCCAGAGTACAGGCCTCGGTGTAACGCTCATTCCTTCGATGATAAACGCAAGTCCGACTATCACCTCTAGTGAGACAAAAACGTCTCGTCAGTGAAGAGTCATTTTTGCCAGTCCTGTCTGGTCCAGCGACCGTGGGTTTGTGCCCATCGGCGACGTTGTACCTGGTGATGTCTGGTGAGGACCTGCCTTACAACAGGCCAACAATCCCTCAGTCCAGCCTCTCTTAGCCTATTGAGGACAGTCTGAGCACTGATAAGGGATTGTGCGTTCCTGGTGTAACTCAAGCAGTTGATGTTGCCATCCTGTACCTGTCCCGCAGGTGTGATGTTCGGATGTACCGATCCTGTGCAGGTGTTGTTACACGTGGTCTGCCACTGCGAGGACGATCAGCTGTCCGTCCTGTCTCCCTGTAGCAATGTCTTAGGCGTCTCACAGTACGGACATTGCAATTTATTGCCCTGGCCACATCTGCAGTCCTCATGCCTCCTTGCAGCTTGGCTAAGGCACGTTCACGCAGATGAGCAGGGAGCCTGAGCATCTTTCTTTTGGTGTTTTTCAGAGTCAGCAGAAAGTCCTCTTTAGTGTCCTAAGTTTTCATAACTGTGACCTTAATTGCCTACCATCTGTAAGCTGTTAGTGTCTTCACGACCGTTCCACAGGTGCATGTTCCTTAATTGTTCATGGTTCATTGAACATGGATGGGAAACATGTTTAAACCCTTTACAATGAAGATCTGTGAAGTTATTTGGATTTTTACGAATTATCTTTGAAAGACAGGGACATTTCTTTTTTTGCTGAGTTTAGATGAGAACTCTCTAGGTAGATWGTGTGGTCTACAGCTTATCATAAGGTACTCTTCCTCAGGCGAGCAATACCTCTAGACTTCTTTAATATTATACATCGCGCACAAGCTGTTATTGACAAAAAGACACACCCTCCCACCCCTCGTCTTACCAGACATGGCTTCTTCTCTGTTCTGCCGGTGGTAGATTAATCGTAATCGTAGGTCATCAATTTTCATTTTCCAATGATTGCATGTTAGCAAGTAGAACGGATGGCTGTGGAAGTTTTCTCGCTCGCCTACAAATTCTCAGAAGGCAGCCCAACCTAAGCCCTCTTTTCCTCTGTCTTTTCTTCACGCAAATGACGGGGATTTGGGCCTGTTCCCGGGAAAGCAGTATATCCTTCTCGTCGGACTCGTTAAAGGAAAAAATCTTCTTCCAGTTTGTGATGAGTAATCGCTGTTCTGATGTCCAGAAGTTATTTTTTTGTCATAAGAGACGGTAAGCAGCAACATATTCTAAAATAAGTAATAAAATAGATTACAAACAATGCAAAAAAACTAACAAAATAGCACAGTTGGTTAGGAGCATGTAAAACGTCACCCCATCCTTTCGGCGACATCTTATAATGCATTATAATATCATATCGACACCTAATTATCGTGATAATATCATACCGTGAGGTCCCTGGCATTCCCAGCCCTGGTTTATAGTATATTTAAGCATTACATTGTCAGTATGCTGTCAACGGTTTCTAATTACCTGTCCAAACTGTCATAACAATATTTAACTTATCCAGTATTGTCGGGGCAGAAGGCGAGGGGAATAGAGTGAAATATTTTTTATTTTACCTGTATTTAACCAGGTAGGCTAGTTTGAGAACAAGTTCTCATTTGCAACTGCGACCTGGCCCAAGATAAAGCATAGCAATTCGACACATAACAACACAGAGCTTAACAGGAATAAAACAAACATAGTCATAACTACAGTGAACAAAAGAAAATAAAAGTCTATACTACAGTGAGGCCAATAGGTAAGATAAGGGAGTTAAGGCAATAATAGGCGCATGGTGGTTGAATTATTACCAAATATAGCAATTAAACACGGAATGTCGATGTGCGGAAGATGAATGTTGCATAGAGATACTGGGGTGCAAAGGAAGCGAGAAATAAATAAATACGTATGGGGTATGAGGGAGGTAGAATAGATGGCGTGTTTACAGATGGGCTATGTACAGGTGCTGATCTGGAGCTGCTTGACAGCTGGTTGCTTAAGCTAGTGGGAGATAATGAGTTCCAGCTTCAGAGATTTTGCAGTTCGTTCCAGTCAATTTGGCAGCAGAGAACTGGAAGGAAGACGACAAAGAGGAATTGGCTTTGTTGGGTGACCAGTGAGATTATACCTGCTGGAGAGCGTGCTACGAGTGGGTGCTCTATGGTGACCAGTGAGCTGAGATAAGGCGGGGCTTTACGCAGGCGCAGAGACTTGTAGATAACCTGTAGCCAGTGGGTTGGGCGACGAGTATGAAGCGAGGGCCAACCAACAAGAGCGTACAGGTCGCAATGGTGGGTAGTGTATGGGGCTTTGGTGACAAAACGAATGGCACTGTGATAGACTGCATCCAGTTTGAGTAGAGTGTTGGAGGCTATTTTATAGATGACATCACCGAAGTCGAGGATCGGTAGGATGGTCAGTTTTACGAGGGTATGATTGGCAGCATGAGTGAAGGATGCTTTGTTGTCTGGCAAACATAGCAATCATAGACTAAAATGCTGAATTCTGGTTTGTGGAATATTGAGGAGGTGGTTGCTGTGTGGGTGGGAGGTTCTGCCTGTCACTTGTTATCCACAGGCAGCCAGTCTCAGAAGGGGGACGTGAAGAGGGAGACTGCAAAGTCCAGGCACTGCTGCTCTCTTTGTTCTGAGTGTTTGCAGTTCTCGTGTTTTTAGTTCATCTGTGTATCTGTGTAAATCTTTCTTAGCAGATAATGACAACATGACAATAACAGTAGCTGTAGATGATGTATTGAAAGTTGGAGGGTGGTTGGTAATGGGGGACATGTCTGGGTGTTTGGCAGAACCCATGTCTGGGTATTGGGCAGAACCCCTAGGTCCTGGAGAACAGGAGCAAAGTTAAAGGGAACAGGGTAGGAGGCAGATGTAAACAAGCAAACACACAGGTTACACTTTACTGTGAGAAAATGTGATGGATTAGTGCAGTGTTATAAATGGGAGATATGTACTTTTCAACACTTTTGGAAGGTATAGCCTACCTCAAGCTGGTCCCCCTCCGACTCCAAGCACAGAGAATCAGACTGATCCGAACTCACTGGTTCTGGTGAATGGGATACCTCCTGGAGGGGCTTGGACAGTCGATGGTCCTAAAGTCATTTRGAGAGGTAAATTGAAGAGGTATATTTTTATAAGCTCAGCATAACTACCATTTCTTGCTTCCTCAAGGCCACAGCCTGTTCACCACACTACCATCTAAAAGGCAGAAACAGTACAGGTGCATCAACACTGGGACCGAGAGACTGATAAACAGCTTCTATCTCCAGGCCATCAGACTGTTAAACAGTCACCACTAGTCGGCCTTCGCCCAGTACAGTGCCCTGAACCTTATTCAATGTTAATAGCCGTCTACCACTCGGTACCTCTACCCTGCACTTTAGAGACTGCAGCCCTATGTACTTTAATAATGTTTAATAAGGTTTACATACTGTTTTACCCATTTTAGATGTATATACTGTATTCTAGTCATGGCTTATCCTACTTATCCTAATTTAAAAGGTGTGTACTGCTGTTGGAGTGTTAATCTCAATGTCCTGGCTAAATTCCAAACATGGCCCTCAGTTTCCATTCAACCTCTCTACTCTCTATTCCTGTCGTATTTCTAAATGAGAATGTGCTCTTAATTAACTTAATTTCCTAGCTCCCTAGTAGCTGACCGGTTCTACTGATACTCTTTATTTCTGTCCTGGGCCCAGATTCACAAAACACTGCTACGCAAAAACTTAAGAAGTTCATAAGTTAGTTCGTAAGTGCAATTCCTCAACAATATCATAAGATTGAATGATTTTCTCAGGAACTTCTCAACGATGTTTGTTGCTTGGCAACTATTTTAAGTAGCTAGCAATCAATGATAGCTAGCTAGCAATCTTGTTTGCATATTTCTTACTGAGATTACTGTTCTAAAACATGTTCTTGGGTTTAAAATAATCAATACTGAAAATTTCAGATGACGTTTGTGAGTGATCAATTGCTTTCTTGAGCTTTTTCTCTCACTGCCCTGAGTTTAAGACAAAGGGTTTAGCTATCTTGGAGTTAAGAACATTTCCAATAACTTTATTTTCAAGAATCAAATTTATTCTTAACTTTTTGCTTCAGGAGAAACATAAGAAATAGGGCAAGATAATTTCCAAGAAAGTTTGAGGAATAGCAACTTTGCTTAACTTTCTTCTTAAGTCTATAGTTAAGGAAAAAATGGCAGTTAAGAAGAAATGCCTTAAGAAGGTTTTGTGAATCTAGACCCTGGACCTGTCTAGGCCCTGGACCTCTATACCGGAGTATGTAGTTAATTACTTGCATCAGGTGTATTAGTACTGTCCTAGAACGCATACCCTGTGGTTCCCCCCAGGACCTTGAAAAGCCCTGCTCATTACTCTAGAATCTGGAGGCACCTTTTGACTTCACACCATGCCTTGTGAAGATTCAAATGGGGTGGAGCTCCACTAGTATAGGATGTGTGTGTATTCAGCCCAGACTCAGTTGAGCTGTATCTACAGACTGAGAATGACTAATTCATCATTTATCTGGTGTAGCTCTCTCTGCACACTCCCAAACTGCAATGCTCAGCTCCGTCTCCCAAGTCTCTCCTGTGGTGTGTGTGTGTGTGTGTGTGTGTGTGAGGCTGCTGTTTCCCTGGAACATTCTGACCCAATCCTGTTTGCTATGTTTCTGCCTGCTGGTCCGTGTTTTCAAACGTTGAACTCTCTAAGACCTGAAGACTTGTGCTATAGGTCCCTGAGGTAATAGCTCAGCAGGCCAAAACACTGTTGTGGCGTGCAGGATATTGGTGCTCGAACCCAGTCAGTCGGTCAAATAGGGGGGTATGTGTGTGAGTCAGTGTGTGGCTCTCTTTTCAGTTTGTGTGTGTATCTCTGTCGTGTGTGTGCATCTCTTTCTCCACTGTGTGCGTGTGTNGTGTGTGTGCATCTCTTTCTCCACTGTGTGCGTGTGTGTGTATCTCTGTATTTGTGTGTGTGTATCTCTTTCTCCAGTGTGTGTGTGTGTGTGTGTGTGTGCCTCTCTCCAGTGTGTGTCTAAGCACTCTTCAATGTTTCACATTGTTCACAATAGTTCCAAGATGGCGTAGYAGTGCAGACGTGGTTTGACGTTCTCCCATGTACATTTTTGTCTTTTTTGTCTTTTTTTGTATATATTTCAATTTATTTTCAATATACCTTCCAGTAACCCGCCTCACCCAATGTGATACGGATCCACTATTTTTAGACCTTATAGCCAGATCTCCATCAGGAGCTAGCCATCAGAAGCTAATCAGCTAATTAGCTACTAGCTGTTTAGTCATTGTCAGCCACTGCTAGCGGCCTTCACTTTCTGCACAGACTCCAGACGCTTTTAGCCTGGATAATACTTGCCAGCCTGCCAGTATTGGACTGTTTTCTYCACTACAAYGCCGGATTCCTGCCGTAWGCCCTGGACCATTACTCCTGATCATCRCTGCTAGCTAGCTGCTACCGAGTTGCTATAGCGGCTAACGCCCTTTTCCCGAAGCTGGCACCAGTTAGCYGCGAGCCAGGCGCATCTCCCGGCTAGCAAACGAAATTACTACAACTACAATACCTCTTTCGCCAACTGGCCTGGACCCTTTGTCGACACGGCGCACCGCCATACCACCACGACTGGTCTGCCGACGTAACTCCATCCGCTGTGCACTCAACCGGACATCGGAGCAGACGCTCTTACTAGCCCCGGCCTGCTAACTTTAAACGGCTTCCCTGTTTCATCTATTGCTGTTCACTGGACCCTATGATCACTTGGCTACATAGCTGATGCCTGCTGGACTGTTCATTAATCACGGTACTCCATTTTGTTTATTTATTTTTTAAATATTTTTTAAATATTTTTTAAATATTTTTTAAATATTTTTTAAATATTTTTTAAATATTTTTTATCTGTCGGCCCCAGCCTTGAACTCAGGCCCTAACTGACCATCTCTGCCCATTCATCGCCATTTTGCCTGTTGTTATTGTCTTAGCTGATTAGCTGTTGTTGTCTTACCCATTGTTGTCTTAGCTAGCTCTCCCAATCAACACCTGTGATTGCTTTATGCCTCGCTTTATGTCTCTCTCAAATGTCAATATGCCTTGTATCCTGTTTTTTAGGATAGTTATCATTGTTTTACTTTACTGCGGAGCCCCTAGTCCCATTCAACATGCCTCAGATACCTCCTTTGTCCCACCTCCCACACATGTGGGCGGGTACAGTGGAGGTAAACAGGCATTGAGTGATGATGAGAGGTCGCATCTCTGGACGTGCTAGTTATGCTGGGTGAGGTCC
>NW_019942596.1:129738-158789 GCF_002910315.2 Salvelinus sp. IW2-2015 | reverse complement strand
TAACATCTGTGTGTGCTCCCCCCAATCGCACAGTAGGCGACACAAAGCAGTATAGAAACTAAAAGTGGCATCGGACTGCTGATTGGGATTTTCAATCATTCAGATTTTATTTAGATTGTTGTTCAGGTTCACCATAAGAAATTGTTTTGGTAGTTTTGCTTTAAAGAGTCAAGTGTATTTTGTCATTGTTACATGAACAGGGTAATTTCATAAASAACAGCAATCATTTCGCATTCATTGGCTCTATAAAATTCAAAACGGTCGAAACCATTCGCTTTCGAGACGGGGTAAAATCAAAAGATGCATTATATAAATTGTATGAATGCCATGCTAATTTCTAAATATATATATTGACATAGTACTAGCTCMAAAAACTTCCAATCAGTGCATGATGGTTATTTCAGAAAAAAAGTGGGGGGAATAAAAGCAAACATTTCCCCCTTTCCTAATCTGATAGTGGGGTGGTAGATGCTCAGTCTGCCCAATGGCTCAGCTCAGGTGCCTAAACACACCATTGACATTGACACAAACACATACCAACAGAGGTCCATTTAGCTAAGAGAAGTCACCTCAGACAGATCCAGCTCAGAGGCCCAGCTCCTGAGCTCCCACCAGCATCAGATATTAATTTAAAATGGAAAATGAATGTGTTCATGCAACAACAACAAAAAGTTGCATCGAATCATATCGAACCGCGTCGCATCAATTCGTTCCCCTAACCAAACCGAATCCCATCGAATCGTTTCAAACTAAAACATATCGTTCCTGTATGTTCCTGCATCTAGATGCGTATGTGTGTGTGTAGTTGTGTTACTATCTGTGTGTGTTGCTATGATTTAATCTGTTTTAGGGTGTGTTTATGTGTGCGTGTGAGAGAGAGAGAGAAAGAGAGAGCGAGAGAGAGAGAGACAGAAAGGGAAAGAGAGAGCGAGTGTGTGTGTGCGCCAGGGAAAGTGTGTGTGTTCCGTCAACCCCAACGCGTGGCTTATTTATTTTGTGTAATTTTGGGGCCTCTCGCCGAGCTGTCAGAGAAGTAATTACAGGAGTATCTGAGCTGTCTGGGATGGAGGGAGAGAGTGGTGGGAGGCAGGCGAACGGATGGGATCAACTCACTGTTGTGGAAAATAGGATTCATTTTAATGTTGAATTGAAGATAGTGGATCGTTTTTTAATATAGGGATTAATAAATGTGACTAAATGCTCCGAATTCCGGATAAGGTATTGGCACGACTTTGATGRTGAACATGTTGCATAAACATGTTCAGAGACTTGGAGGTTAGAGGAGGTCAGAGACCTGGCTGTGTGGTGCCAGGACAACAACCTCTCACTCAACGTGATCAATATCACATGATCAAGACACGTGATCAAGGAGATGATTTTGGACTACAGAAAAAGGAGGACTGAGCACGCCCCCATTCCCATCGACCAGGCTGTAGTGGAGCAGGATAAGAGCTTCAAGTTCCTTGGTGTCCACATCACCAACAAACTATCATGGTCCAAACAAACTAAGACAGTCGTGAAGAGGACACAACAAGGCATCGGTCCTCAGATCCTTAAAAAGGTTCTACAGCTGCACCATCGAGATCATCCTGACTAGTTGCATCATTGCCTGGTATGGCAACTGCTCGGCCTCCGACCGCAAGGCACTACAAAGGGTAGTGCGTACGGCCCAGTACATCACTGGGACCAAGCTTCCTGCCATCTAGGACCTCTATACCAGGCGGTGTCAGAGGAAGGCCCTAAAAATTGTCAAAGACTCCAGCCACCCTAGGTATAGACTGTTGTTTCTGCTACCGCATGGCAAGCGGTACCGGAGCGCCAAGTCTAGGTCCAGAAGGCTTCTTAACAGCTTCTACCCCCAAGCCATAAGACTCCTGAACATCTAATCAAATGGCCACCCAGACGTATCTTTTACGCTGCTGCTACTCTCTGTTTATTATCTATGCATAGTCACTTTAACTCTACCTACATGTACATATTACCTCAATTACCTCGACTAACCGGTGACCCCACACATTGACTCTGTACCGGTACCCCCTGTATATAGCCTCGCTATTGTTATTTTTCTGCTGCTGTTGAATTATTTGTTACTTTTATTTAAAACATTTTACTTATCTATTTTTCACATAACACTTATTTTTCTTCAAACTGCATTGTTGGTTAAGGGCTCGTAAGTAAGCATTGCACTGTAAGGTCTGCACCTGTTGTATTCGGCACATGTGACAGATAAMATTTGATTTGATTTGATTTAAACAGAATATTGTTGGGCCGGGTGACAGCTTATGCATTAACAGGTCCCTTACTAACCAGGGTGGTGTTCAGTTGGGTACACAGTAGCAAAATGTTTTGAAATGGAAAAACGAAAAATCTGCAGGTAGTACCTCCCCATTTCGAAACATTTCAAAATGTTATTTTACCTACAGAACCTTACCCATAAGGCTTGGCTGCTAGTCATCCTATAGGGCCAAATTATTCACGTGAGAGGGATAAAYGGCATGGTTTATCTTTTCATCAAGGGGGGTCGGTTTCATTAGAAAAGACACATGACAACAAAGTCATAGAATATCATTGGAAAATGGGAAGATATGAGATTGACATATTATGCAACGCATTCCCATTCAAAGTTTAAGGAGATTAAATTTGAGCTCTTTTAAGTCAGCTGGGGCTAGGTCATCTGCTTAATAAAGATATGGGTGGTAAGAATAACAACYGTCACGCCAAGCAATCCGAATTTAGAGGCTCAGCAGGCAGATGTTAAACCATTGGCTAGACACTGCTTGGCCAACATATTTTAGTCAAAACCCTGAACAAGCACTGTCACTTACAGTAGCAATGGATAAACCACACTCCGGAGTGAAGTTTACCCTAGGTACAGATCTAGGATCAGCTTCCCCTCCCCCAATCCTAACCTTAACCATTAGTGAGTTTTATGCAAAACTGACCCCTGATCAGCATCTAGGGGAAMATTTACACTGATAAACAACATTATTTCTTAAAGGAATATTAATTGTGTATGTTTTACCAGATGTGTATTGGTATTGTGTTGGTGTGTAGTATTCAGCTACTGTAGGCCACAAACTAAACCTGTTTTTTTCAAATGGTCATTGCAAACAGTATGTCGAGGCTTTTTCATTTGGGAGGAATACAATTAAGAGGTAGCTGTAGGAATAATGTGAGATATTGCAGCTTCGTAAATATATTTTCTTATCGAAGGCTTCATGGTTTCCCTACTAATGASTTGGCCAATGTACCAAGCTCATATCAATTTAGTTCAGATTTCATTTAAACTTTAAACCCGTCATTCTTTGGAAAATAACCCACTATCCAGTCCATCTTAATAGTCTATTTTAATTATGGGGATATTCAGTACCATCCAAACACTCACCCAACTGTAATGCACCCAATCTTCCTCTCTGAAGATAATAATTGTAAAAAAAAAAGTACGTTAACCATATATAGCGTTTTAATTAGTAACTTAATCAAGAAAAAAATTATCAAACACCCACACCCTACCCCCAATCTCCCGCCATTTGTCAAACAGCCAGCATAGTGCTATGCTACCAAAATGTCTTTATCTACCTATAGGTAGCTTTTTCAATGGGTTGGTCTTCTGTTTATAATTTGAACGACAGCGAGTAGCTCATCATTAAATGGTGTTTTTATGAGGACTTCAAAAGCTTAAAGGCTAAATGGGTTCAATCCGTAGAGATAAATAGAGATCACTACTTCGAAATAACACATGTTTGCATGGATATTGCCAATGAGGACTTTCACCATTTTAAAGTAGTCAACTGGGTGGACTCCTGGACTCCTCATGGTTTAAGTAAGGGTCACATAATTCTATCGCGGTCATCAGGGGGGGATCAGCCAATGAATTAGACTCATGAAGAAACATTTCATAACTGCAGGTGGCAGTAAATCACCAAACTGGGCTTTAGACCTGTTCAAACAACACACTCCAGGTGGCAGTATTCACCCTTTTAGTTTGTTTACCAACTCATAGAAGAAGTAGAAGAAGATTTACTACTTCAGAGGACTCATTTTCGTATCTGTGCCATTATAGYGTTTGTGACAGCWTGGGCAGYGCCATTGAGGCTATCTCCTTTTTAACATTGGACTAGATAGCTAGCTGACAGGTTTGTGTGTGCCGAGCGGCACCAGAGTTCAAATAAAAACACTTCTTACCCTTTTGTAGTTAATAAATCCAATGTAAAACGTGATAACTGTTGTATCCTTAACTAGCATTGAAAAAGTGAATCCATTCTTCTCTGATAAAAAAAGCTCTCTCCCTAATTTCTGAATCACACTTGTAATGTCAGTAGGCTACAGTAGCCTGTGCTTTGGAGGGGCAGGAGTAGGTAGCCTACACATGCACGTACACACACTGGAATAGATTTTCAGCTGGCAAGCAGACGCTGGAATATGTTTCAGAGTGACAGAGTGAGGGCTTTGCATACGTGCTTTGTGCGTTTTTGTGGGACTGGAAAAAAAATGCCCAGAACGTAAAAGAACGTTATTAACTGGTTACCATGCTTTTAAAATAACAGTTCTATTCCGGCACATTATAGATCACTTTCATTCCCGGTTCTGATTCTGTTTCTCAAAAAATGTAATTTTGAGGTTTTCGGTTCTGTTTCCTGAACCGGTTCCAACCCTTGCTAGTAATTGCAAAATGGAGCCCTAACCCTGCATATTTAGTTTCCTATATGCAGGAAACCCAGTGGGCACAGACGTCAGTTCAACGTCTTGTTTTGATTTAYATTTGGTTGAGTTGTCAACTAATGTGAATTCAACAAAACATTTCACCATTGTATTGGATTTAGGTGAAAAGTTGGGTGAGAAAAAATGAAATTCCCTTACATTGATGACTTTTTCAAAAATCCTATCAGTTTTCCACGTTGATTCAACGTCATCGTTGAACTTTTGTTGTTGAAATGACATGGAAACAAGGTTGATTCAACCAGTTTATATGGGAAGGGAGGAAAAAGGAGGGGTAAACCTCTTCTCTGTATATCACGACGCTATGGGTTTTCTGTCCATTTTTCTTAATAAGTGTTCGCGTTCCACCACCTAATGGGATTTGACTGCAATATATGGTTTGTTAGCCTGTTAGCCACCTAGCATTCCTTGAGAAAAAATAATTGAGAATAGCCCCAGAATCACTTCCAACTAAGACCTCTCCCACGCTCGTGTCCTGTAATCCYTGTGTCCTGGCTGAACTTTCAGTCCGTTTCCCCCCTATCTGAGTCACCTCATCAGTCCCCTATTGTGCCGTGCCCMGGCTTGCCTCTCCAAATCAAAACTCACRCACCCACYCAAAACAAATTCMCCTGGGTGTCTAATTGGAGGTGGAGGGAAGGTGATAATCGCACTGCGGCACTGTGTGTTGGCTATGGACAACACTTTGATTCCTGCTGCTAGGCCATCCCCTGGCCTGTATCCTTATGCCACAAAGCTGAAAATCAAAGGGCCCCTTTCGAAAATAATGGAGTTGGACCCTGGGGCTTGCCCAAAGCACTCGGGCAGGTGCCAACACTCGTGTGATACTCCTGATGTGGTGGCCATCATTACAGTGGACCTCTGGTGGGACACGGAAATCACTTTGATCCTCTGATATTTAAYGGCAGAAAAAGGGTTGATGGGATTGGARTTTAGGACCGAATGGGTTTTTATTTGCGAACCCACTCAGTATGGATCCAGAAACAGGCAGCCTTGCGCTTTGACATCCYTTTCTCTAGCRCACAGTCCAGAACAGTGCAACACAGTGCCAGTGTAGGGTCCTAGTTTTGCATTCACAGTGCCCAGGAAGTGGATCAGGGACTGCAGCTGTGGTGCATTGGGGGTGTGGTTCTGTGAATATAYTTTTCTCTTACTACTGTATCTGATGGTGGATCTCTGAAAAAATACAGAATGGCGCCAAAGGAGATGGCTGCCGTTTTACAATCCCGTAACCAATTGTGCTGTTGTGTATGTTTTTTTTTGCGTTATTTGTAACTTATTTTGTACATAATRTTTCTGCCGAGAGCTTCTAGATATCAGGATAGCGATTACTCACCCCGTACTGAAGGAATCATTTTTCTTCAACGAGTCAAACGGGAAGGATTTACTTCAGACACCCGACAAGGCCCTCATCCCTGTCATTCGCAGGAGAAAGACAGAGGTATCGGGGACGAAGGTCCAGGTGCCTTGTAAGGATCCGTCGACAAGAGGGTAATCTACCTTTACCATCGGTTCTATTAGCCAACGTACAATCAATCGATAAKARAATAGACAAACTACGATCACGTACTGTATATCCTACCAATGGSACATTAAAAACTGTAATATCTTATGTTTCACGAGTCGCGGCTTAACGATGACATGAATAACATACAGCGGGCAGGTTTTAAGCTTTTTCGTCAGGATAGAACAGCGGCCTCTGGTAAGACAAGGAGTGGCGGTCTATGTATATTTGTAAACAACAGATGTATACGAGGTTTTGCTCGACTATTTACTAAGAGAGTTTTCATCTGTATTYATGAAATCTGTCTTTATACCACCACAAACCGATGCCGGCACTAAGACCGCACTCAATGACCTGTATACGGTCATAAGCAAACAATCCAGAGGTGGCACTCCTAGTGGCCGGGGACTTTAATACAGGGAAACTGAAATCTGTTTTACCTAATTTCTATTAGCATGTTAAATGTGCAACCAGAGGAAAAAAACTCCAGACCATCTTTACTCCACACACAGAGACACGTACAAAGCTCTCCCTTAAGGAGCGGGACTCTTTTTATTTATTTTATTTTATTTCACCTTTATTTAACCAGGTAGGCAAGTTGAGAACAAGTTCTCATTTACAATTGCGACCTGGCCAAGATAAAGCAAAGCAGTTCGACACATACAACAACACAGAGTTACACATGGAGTAAAACAAACATACAGTCAAATAATACAGTAGAAAAATAAGTCTATATGCAATGTGAGCAAATGAGGTGAGATAAGGGAGGTAAAGGCAAAAAAAGGCCATGTTGGCGAAGTAAATACAATATAGCCAAGTAAAACACTGGAATGGTAGATTTGCAGTGGAAGAATGTGCAAAGTAGAGATAGAAATAATGGGGTGCAAAGGAGCAAAATAAATACAGTAGGGGGAGAGGTAGTTGTTTGGGCTAAATTATAGATGGGCTATGTACAGGTGCAGTAATCTGTGAGCTGCTTGACAGCTGGTGCTTAAAGCTAGTGAGGGAGAAAAGTGTTTCCAGTTTCAGAGATTTTTAGTCGTTCCAGTCATTGGCGCAGAGAACTGGAAGGAGAGGCGGCCAAGGAAGAACTCTAACCCGGAAGCTTATAAGAAATCCTGCTATGCTCTCCGACGACCATCAAACAGGCAAAGCGTCAATACAGGACTAAGATTGAATCATACTACACGGCTCCGACCCTCGTCGATGTGGAAACTATTACAGACTACAAAGGGAAGCACAGCCGCGAGCTGCCCAGTGACGCGAGCCTACCAGACGAGGTAAATTACTTCTATGCTCGCTCGAGGCAAGTAACCCTGAAGCATACATGAGAGCATCAGCTGTTCTGGATGACTGTGTGATCACGCTCTCCATAGCCAATGTGAGTAAGACTTTAAACAAGTCAACATTCCAAGGCCCAGGGCCAGACGATTACCGGGACGTGTACTCCGAGCATGCGCTTACCAACTGGCAAGTGTCTTCACTGACATTTTACCTGTCCCTGACTGAGTCTGTAATACCAACATGTTTAAAGCAGACCACGATAGTCCCTGTGCCAAGAACACTTAGGTGACCTGCCTAAATGACTACCGACCCGTAGCACTCACGTCTGTAGCCATGAAGTGCTTTGAAAGGCTTGTCATGGCTCACATCAACACCATTATCCCAGAAACCCTAGACCCAGTCCAATTTGTCTACCGCCCCAACAGATCCACAGATGATGCAATCTCTATTGCACTCAACTGCGCTTTCACACCTGGACAAAAGGAACACCTATGTGAGAATCTATTCATTGACTACAGCTCAGCGTTCAACACCATAGTACCCGCAAAGCTCATACTATGCTAAGGACCCTGGTACAAACACCTCCCTCTGCAACTGGATCCTGGACTTCCTGACAGGCCGCCCCCAGGTGGTAAGGGTAGGTAACAACACATCCGCCATGCTGATCCTCAACWCGGGGGCCCCTCAGGGGTGCTCACTCAGTCCCCTCCTGTACTCCCTGTTCACTCATGACTGCATGGCCAGGCATGCCTCCAACACCATCATCACGTWTGCAGATGACACAACAGTGGTAGGCCTGATCACCAATAACGATGAGACAGCCTGTAGGGAGGAGGTCAGCAACCTGGCCGTGTGGTACCAGGACAACAACCTCTCCCTCAACATGATCAAGACAAAGGAGATGATTGGGGACTACAGGAAAAGGAGGACCGAGCACGCCCCCATTCTCATCGACGGGGCTGCAGTGGAGCACGTTGAGAGCTTCTAGTTCCTTGGTGTCCACATCACCAACAAACTGTCATGGTCCAAAAACACTGAGACAGTCGTGAAGAGGGCACGACAAAGCCTATTCCCCCTCAGGAGACTGAAAGATTTGGCATGGGTCCTCAGTTCCTCAAAATGTTCTACAGCTGCACCATCAAGAACATCCTGACTGCAAGGCACTACAGAGGGTAGTGCATACGGCCCAGTACATCACTGGGGCCAAGATTCCTGCCATCCAGGACCTATACACCAGGCAGTGTCAGAGGAAGGCCCTAAAAAAAWTTGCCTCCAGCCACCATTGTCATAGACTTTTCTCTCTGCTTCCGCACGGCAAGCGGTACCGGAGCACCAAGTCTAGGTCCAAAAGGCTTCTAAACAGCTTCTACCCGCAAGCCATAAGACTCCTGAACAGCTAACCAAACGGCTACCCAGACCCCTCTTTTACCCTGCTGCTACTCTCTGTTTATTATCTATGCATAGTCACTTTAACTCTACCTACATGTACATATTACCTTAGTTACCTCGACTAACCGGTGCCCCCACACATTGACTCTTTACCGGTTCCCCCGTATATAGTCTCGCTATTGTTATTTTACTGCTGCTGTTKAATTATTTGTTACTTTTATTTTCAATGTTTTACTTAACACTTTTTTTCATCTTAAAACTTCTTAAAGCGTTGTTGGTTAAGGGTTTGTAAGTAAGCRTTGCACTGTAAGGTTGTATTCAGGGCATGTGACAAATACGATTYKATTTTGTGAGCAGCWGAGGTAAGGTGCAGTGGTGCCCGGGGCTATGACAAGCCATGACCCACATGGCTCACCCAACCCACACCCTCCTCAGGGCCTCAAGTACAGTAGCCCTTACACAACAGGCCAGGGCCCCATGTGAAGCAAGTAGTGCTGAGCGATTAACCGAAATTTCGTTCATTTTCTTTTTTTTTTACAACTAATTTACCGACACCTGTTCAATGATTTTAATTCCATTTTGTTCATTTTTGATAAAGAGGAATTATAGTGATTTCAGCAGTCAAAAAGTATGCCTTATTTACTTTGACGAACTGTTACAGTTTTCAACCCATATAATCATATAATCAAAATAAATAAAAATGAATAATTGAACAGAAACTGAACTAACCTCAAAAAGCACTAATCGCTCAGAACTAGAAGCAAGATGAGTGTTTGGGGAAAATTATGCAGCTAATGTGTTATTGTGTAGCAGTCAGTGACTGTACATCCTAACAGCTAGCTAGCCTAAAACGTAGCTTTTCAGATCCTCGTGTTGGACAGAATTGTAATTTCTCTGCCATAATGACACATTGAAGATGTTGTCTGGGGTTGTTAAACCTGCAGGTCAGTGCTACATCTAGAACGGTGACACAAACAGCCGTTGTCACTCAGTTCAGGTATGAACAAATACGATACCTTAACTAGCGCCCGTCCACAGGTTTGATGTTTTCCGTCTATGTTTTTGGAGACGGCAAAACTTCACAAATGAAGGATGGCGTAATCGGAGTGACAACATGACAKCGAACAACTCCGCCCAGGGGGGTTCTGTCTGGCTCCACGACCAACAYGGCTGGTCCTGTCATCTCGCTTCGTGCCACCAGCTGTGTGGGCCGTGTTGACATCCAGTGTGACACCRCCCATGGTGTTTTGTCCTCGCGGCTTCCTCAGCTTCCCGAGGAGAGACAGGTACATGCACAATGTATGGTCTTCAAAGCCGCGACACGCTGTGGTCTAGCGGTCCGTAAAAATTGACTAGCAGCCCGGCAAATTGAGAATGAGATCGTGAACTAGGGAGGATRGSCAACTTTGGTGGAATTTCTTTGTGGCATGTTCTGTGAGTAGGTGCAATGTGGGATTCAGTTGACTCAAGTCTATCTGAGTATTGTTAAACCACAGCGCTATCACACCCTAGGATTTGTCTTGCTGTGCCGAACACTAAGATAAATATATGGGGAATTGGAAGAACTTGACGATTGTTTTCTGATTTCCATGAATATAACAGTGAAAGTCATTTCCTGAGGTCTTCAAGCGCCCATAAAAGTACTTTGTTGCACTTAGCAAAATGTAAACGTGCACAGAATTAAAAGACTCACTCGTCTGAAGAGTTCTCTCTGAATACAGACAGAGGGAAGCACCCTGACCTGACAGTCTGTCTGCAAGACATCTTATGCCAAAAGCTGCACCCTTGTCTGAGAGAAAAAGAGACAGAACCCTAGATGGAACAAGTCAAAAGCACTCTCCGAAATGTCAAGAGTTAGGTAAGGGCCTCGAAATATCTGTGGTAATGTGAATCTCTTGGGACTGCAGTCGGGTTCTTTCTTCCCTCCTCTGGCACTAGTCCGCCTCGTATGGTAGCTCTTGACTCCTGTGATTTATTAACTGGTGGCAATGACAGTTCAAGTGCGGTAGCTTACTGCAGAATCAGCTTCCATTTATACTGTCTCGAATTGTAGGATTCGTTTTGTCTGTGTTGTCTTTTGTGGTYGTCTTGTGCATTCCATGGTTGCTTTGTATTGGTTCATATTTTGCTTTGTTATGTCTGCTGGTGTGAATTGGTCGATTGCCAAATGTTTACATATTGCATATAGGATAACATATTGTGTTTATATGTTCTATAAGGTTGTGTTGCTTTGTATTGATTGTAATTGCAGAATCTGCTTATGCACAGAGAGCGAGAGAGAGAGAGAATAAACCAGGCAGGCAAGCCCAAATCTACCAAATTATTCTGACTGGTTAAGGCAAGGGTTAAGGTTTGGTTTAAGGTTAAAACAGAAACAATAATAACCAGAGCATAGCACTGGGATTGAACCTGTGATCCTCGGAGCCATGTGCCTACTTGATGGTAATACATGCTCACGTTGCCTCTAGTGGATGGTATTGAAGGCGTCTCCTGACGTCCTGGGGACCTGGACAGAAYATTTAAGTAATATCTGGTGTGATCTCGCTGATACTCTACACTGCTTGCATTTCTGGGGMTGGCCATTTTCATTTCTAAGCCGTTTGTTTTATGGTCCGCTCTTGAAATAGCCTTAGTAGAGAGGAGAGAACAGATTAACTCTGGAGAGGCGGGCCTCATCATCCMYGCCTGTCACCAGCCCTCATTCATAAACACAATAYYTGCAAATCCAATAATGTCACAAAGKTTTTTGTTTGTTTGGAGCCATCATATTTTATCTTTGYTGTGCTGGTGGCAGCGGTGGAATATKTTGGGTTAATTCCAACTAGTCCCGACTAAATACCCGCCATGCCCATCTGTGACACATATCAATTTTGTAACACCATTATTGACTTAATAAGCCAGTGTTACCACATTACTTTTGTGAAAGAAACACTTGAATTATTAACCATTTTATCGATGCCCAAGTACAGAAGGTGAACGTTAAATGTGAAGTTACAATTCATGAATGTCAGATATGCATTCACCAACATCTATGTTTTACGTGCACAAGAACTGTTCATGACACTGTTCACACCCCTCTTGTTTTGCTTTTTTTAAGCTAATTCCCTGCAATTTTACACATTTATGTCTTATGTATGTTCATGTGATATCTGAGTGACTCAAAATTTACAACAAAATCAAGACATCAGATGACATGGGCTAGTTGATCAACTGGGCATTTCTGACAAGTTCTAAATAGCTCTCTCTACAATGACTGACTGGACAAGAGGAACTGATGATGCACTAGCCAATTTTGAAATTCCACCTTGTGCATTTTACTATTACAACTTTCAAGTGTACTGTAATTTGAAAGTCCAACTCAGTTCCTTTTTCATTTGTTCATCTCCCCTAGTTTGGGAACCGCTTGTAACAATGTGCGCTGAAAGTCGGGAAGCAAGTTCAGGGAGTGAGTGTTTTCATAAATAAATGAAACCAACGGGTAACACAAACAACGCACAGACATGACCCAGGAACAGAAACAATAACGCCTGGGGAAGGAACCAAAGGGAGTAACATACAGTATATTGGGAAGGTAATCAGGGTGGTGATATAGTCCAGGTGAGCTTGATGACGCGCAACGATGGTGACAGGTGTGCGCCATAACGAGCAGCCTGGTGACCTAGAGGCCGTAGAGGGAGCACACGTTCAAGTACCCCCTCTCCAACAMGCRKYTCCAGCCGCAGGACGCCGACTAAAATGACGATCCCGGGGATCAGGAGCGGACCGGTCACCTCTRCTGAGGCGCAGGAAACCTGTCARTCCGGCKGAGACACGGGAGCATGGTGACCTAGAGCGCCGGAGAGAGAGCATACGTGATGGTACCCCCTCCCCGGCGCATTCAGCTCCAGCCACAGGACGTCGAGGATACCGGGGATCAGGATCGGACCGGTCACCCCTGCTGATGCCCGGGAACTTGTCTCTGGCTGGGGCGTGGGAACCTGACAGACCGGCTGAGGCATGAGAGCCTGACGAGCTGGAGGAAGCAGGGGAGCCTGGCGATCCAGCTGAGGCATGAGAGCCTGACAAGCCGGTGGAGGTAGGGGAGACTGGCGATCTGACTGAGGCATGAGAGCCTGTAGCGGCTCCCGGACCCGACGTCATTCCCACTGACACACAAAACAAAAAAACACTCCCTGATGCTTCCCTTAGGTGAGGCGTTATTCTGTAACAATGTGCGCTGAGAGTCTGGAAGCAAGTTCAGGGAGTGAGTGTTTTAATAAATAAATGAAACTAACACGTAACACAAATAACGCACAGACATGACCCAGGAACAATGACGCCTGGGGAAGGAACCAAAGGGAGTGACATATATAGGGAAGGTAATCAGGGAGGTGATGGAGTCCAGGTGAGTCTGATGACGTGCAAGTGAGCATAACGATGGTGATAGGTGTGCGCCATAACGAGCAGCGTGGTGACCTAGAGGGAGCACACTTGACACCGCTGCCATACATTATCATAGATGACTTTTTAACAGCTAGCTAGCCCATGCATAATACAGTGCCAGGGGTAATAGAGTTAGGGCCCTTGTAACCTTCTCCGCTTACTGACACTTCGACCTTGGTGCCTCGCTGRCCCTCAAGTTGCGGAGTTTACACTTGGACTCTAGGCGTTAAAGTTCCCACCTCATTAGCGGAGCGTAACCGCGAGGCTACAGTTGGCCGCCGCTGACGTGCTTGGACTCACTCTGACTCGCTCTACCTGCCGTCCTTAAAAAAGGGCATGTCGCTCGAGGTATTGAAGGTATCTTAATCATGCTGCTCCATTGCAAAAATGTATCTCCACTGCCTGCCAAAGAAAAAGACCAGAGGGGATTCCCTCATGCATAAATCCTTATCAAAGTTGATGAGTGAATGAAAATGAATGWAAGTGAATGAAAATGTATCTCCCCTTAAGCTAAATTAATACTTTGAGTGGTGTGTCAATCACCGGGTCTAGCCTCCACGGTGACAAGAGCTGATAGAAGCCAGGCCTCAGGGCACTTGAAAGCCAGCCGAGCTGCCTGTAGGGCTCTGTCTCACAACCTTGTCAAGGTCTAGGCTCTGTATTGACACTCCAAGCAGCTCAAATAGTCTAAACCCTGGCCCCAGCTTTGCTTTAGCGAGTCYCACGTTGAGGGGTAGTGCAATCCTGGTCTTATAGGTCTTAAAGACAAACTCCTCGACCCTTACTGTCTCCACCCGTAAGCTCTCAGCACATAGCTTGAGAAACATCTCTTTGTTTTAGCCGCCAGGCCTTTTGTTAAGTCCCTTCGTCCTGCTAATCGTGACAATAGCACGTGCACATCATCCTCTTACAGAGGGCTCCTGGATGACAGATCCAGGAGGACGTAGCTTAATTCAATGCAGGAAAGGTCTTCGGCCATGAAAGAATGTCTGGTATGCTMCGKGGGGGGGGGGGGGGGGGAMARAAAGAGAGGGAAGGCGCCGGGCAGACCTGGGTTTTGTTGTGCTTCTGTGTCTGTGCCACCGGCGTCCCGGAGAGACTGACACATTTCCCAGAGGCGTCTGGGAACTGATCTGTGTGATAGATCGTAGCTGGAAGTCAAGGAGTGATGTGTGTGGAAAGACGATACTTCAACGCTATTGCAATGTTTTGCTGAGTCGTTGTAGCGATGTTGTAGAAGCGTAGTACTATGCTGTCTTAATGTTTAGCTCACATCTGACACACGAGGAACTCGTCACTAACAGGACCAGGTTTATGACACACACACACACACAGTACTGTAGGTACTGTAAAGCTGTTAACTGACTGCTTGAGTAAATTTGAGCTTTTCCTTTGACGCATACAATTTCACCCTTCAGAAGATCTGCCGGGCAAACGCGGAGAAAAATACTGACTTTGCATAATTAAAGCAAACTTGGAACTAACTAGCGTGCTTGCGTGTGTTTTTGCGTGTGCAAGCCTGAGTGTGACCGTGTCAGAATATAATCGTCCTCCTTCTCCTTCTCTGTGTGAAGTGGCATGTCATGCACTCACTTCACTTGAAAAAGGGTCTGTAAAGCCCTTTCCTGCAGTCAATGACCAAAAGCACCCACTTTTTCCTCATCGGTGGAAAGTTATAAATTTAATTTCATAATTAATAAAGATGATAAAAAATAAAACATATGATGTTTCTATGTCAAATGGTTTTGTTATATTTCAATCTTCTGTGGTGTATATAAAGTGAAATATTGGGATGCAAACTCAAAGTTGAATACATTTCAACTGTATATCTGCCATGGTACAGGTGTCTTCTTTTTTGTTGTCRCCCATAACCATGTGTGTGAGGTGTATACTTGTGTTTCAAAGTAGATTTGTTTAAGACTACCAAGAAACTATGACCCTGATTTAGCCCACTGCAGTAAATGGTTAAAAMACATCTTCTCATTTAGAAAACAKCCTATGTGGCATCCATATGAGTCAGAAACATTTATTCTACTGTCATAACTGACTACGAAGTRTAAATAGGATAATTCTGGTCATACAGTCAGTCTTGTCCAAAATGTATTTTTTGTGARACTTGTGGTAGTCGTGACTKCATCACAACGTAAATGTTAGGTTGGTTTCAAACGTTTAATCCTGTCCACATGCCCACAGCTGGCAGCACACAAGTAATTATGGATTCAGTGCAGGTGCACGCTAGAGACGGAAGATGAAGCGAGACACCACACTTGCTGTTTATTTTGTAAAATGTTTTGGTTCAATGAAAGTCATTGAACTAAGTAGACCAGACCCAGCTGCTATTGCATTGGTGTCTATGGGAGACACACCCAATTAAGTAGACCGGAACGTCATTTATTTTTTCAATAGCTAAYGGCCTGGGTCAACTATCTTCATTTATCCACCATCTTTGCTGCACGCGACCCAATCGTAATGTCTGTGGTAAATGTGGGTTGACTTTGGATATCCTTATGGGGCTAGTTAGGGACCATCAGTAAATTACACATTATACTTGGAGAATATGTTAAAATTCCAGTAGCTCTAAATTTCAATGACTTAAAAACCTAAAAACAACTATAAATTGTAGAAATTCATATACAAATATTGAAAGAATTTAATGAGAACCTAAAGGTGTGCAACATGAAAATATTGTCTCATTGACATTGTGTAATTTATTGATGGTCCCTAACTAAGAAAGAAACACACACACACACAATGACATTCACACACTGACATTCACACACTGACATTCACACACTGACATGCACATTTACACAAGCATATGCAGATTCAAAGGCATTGTTTTTCTCTCATCATAAGCACCTAGTTGTCAAAGTAGTAGCCTTGAAGCAGATTGCTGTGTAGTGAGAGGTATGCAAAATGCTAAATGTAAATAAATGAGTCAACCCTCGCTGGCTGAAAGAACCGAAACACAATTACCTGTCCGTCCATTCAGCCACTTATTCAGTGACATTAACATTGTGTTTGTCTTGATGACTTTGATTGTGCTCATTGTGAAAGGATAGAATATTTACTAATTGCCATGGTCTTTGTTTTCTTTCTCCTTATCTATATGTTCTTTCTCTATCTCTCTCTATGCTCTCTCTCTATGCGCTCTCTTTCTCTCTCCCTCTCTCTCTATGCTCTCAATCTCTCTCTCTCTCTCTCTCTGTGTCTCCAGGCAACATCTTTGTGGTAAGCCTGGCCGTGGCCGACCTGGTGGTGGCCATCTACCCCTACCCTCTGGTCCTCTCCTCCATCTTCCACAAAGGCTGGAACCTGGGCTATGTCCACTGCCAGATCAGCGGTTTTCTCATGGGCGTCAGCGTCATTGGCTCCATCTTCAACATCACCGGCATTGCCATCAACCGCTACTGTTATATATGTCACAGCCTTAAGTACGACAAGCTGTACAGTGACAAGAACTCAGTGTGTTACGTCCTACTCATCTGGGCGTTGACCATTGTGGCCATCGTGCCGAATCTCTTCGTGGGTTCGTTGCAGTATGACCCCAGGGTGTATTCGTGTACGTTCGAGCAGTCGGCRAGTTCGGCGTACACCATCGCCGTGGTCTTCTTCCACTTCATCCTACCGATCATGATCGTCACCTACTGCTACCTGAGGATCTGGATCCTGGTCATTCAAGTTAGGCGACGGGTCAAACCGGACAATAGACCGAAACTGACGCCAAACGACGTGAGGAACTTCGTGACTATGTTCGTGGTGTTTGTGCTGTTCGCCGTGTGCTGGGCACCGCTCAACTTCATCGGGCTGGCGGTGGCCATCAACCCAGAGGTGGTCGTGCCTCTCATCCCCGAGTGGCTCTTCGTGGCGAGCTACTTCATGGCCTACTTCAACAGCTGCCTTAATGCCATCGTGTACGGGATGCTCAACCAGAACTTCCGACGCGAGTACAAGCGCATCGTGGTGTCGGTGTGCACGGCGCGAATCTTCTTCCACGGCAGCTCCAACGACGCGGCCGAGCGGTTCAAGAGCAAGCCGTCGCCGCTCATCACCAACAACAACCAAGTCAAGGTGGAGTCGGTGTGAGAGGACCAGCTGGTCCCAGTGCCCTCCCTACCCCTCCCCCATGGCGCGAACCCTTCGATGTCTATACATCTGTAAAGTGGAAACAAGCAATATGGCGGAAGCTCAAGCTTCACCATTTCGCTCCTTGTACCTATCCAGTACACTGCAGATCTATAAACATCGGAGGGGTTAAGGAGCCCAGGGGAARGGGTAGGGAGCGATTTGGGACTGGGTGATACTAACACACAGACACACACATGAACAAAGGGGGAGGGGGGATTAAGGGAACCAATGTGACATAAAGAGTTAAATTAGTTTAAAAAATACAAGTGAATGGAGAACAATTACCAAATACAAAAACAAAAAAGCTTCCACTTTCTGAACCGTCCGTGATCTGTGCTATCTTCACCTCTATACAATCAAAGCGAAATGGGGAAAATGTATCTTTGTCTTGCAAAAATCACTTTTGTTAGTTTTTTCGATACYTAAAAAATATATAATGTACTTTTGTTTTCATGTTTACAGTGATGATAACAGTGACACTATGTAAGACATATTATATGTTTTTATTTTGTATGAAGTATATGTTATATAGATATACAAGAATATATATCAGGTTCATTTCACCAACATCGATAATCCGATGAAAGAAAATGACTAATGTTCCAAAATTCCTGTAATTTCTCAAAAATTCCAACCAAGATTTATGGAAAACTGGGAACATTTGTGGAGTTACCTGAATTTTGCAAACCTACAAATGACAAATATATCATGCCATGAAAGACAGAACATTTCTGCAATGTCTGGTCACAAACATAACCAAAAGTGTTTTACAGATTTTACCGAATGTTAATGATCATTTTTGTTGGGGTGTGACACTGTTACACTCCTTCCTTTGGAGGRGGAAGCAATATGTTTGGGGATTGYTGCTGTTTCACGATGCCCTGCGGAACTGTTCCCATCATTCGGTGGAATAAATATGTTTGTAAGTATGGGATTTCTTTCTCCCTCACTTCTTATTCCCTTTCTGTCTCTTTCTCGCTCTCTCTATCTCTGTGAGCTCTTTGTATGCATGGATCTGAAGAATCGTTCATATGCAAAATAAAGGTTCAGATACAGACATGGGTGCTCCTATTTCAGTACAACACAACAGAACACGAGCACACACATATTGCAGTTCAGTTTGTTCAAATCCAATGTAATCTTTCTTTTAGATATTTTCTTGGAAAGTTATTTAGTTATACATCAGGAAATATACTTAGTAAAGACAGTTGGGTAAAATCGGCCCAGAAGTGGCTCTCTTCTGGGGGGTCGGAACTGATTGAATCGGCCCGGAATTGTGTGTCGTTCTCAGCCCGGAATCAAAATGAATGACTGCCCAGAATCCGTTTCCATCTGCCGGAATTCAGCCGGCTTTGCCGGCATTTTACCAGAATCCACCCAGAAGCGGCCCAATGCAATTAAAAAAAAAATTATACAAAATTACCCGATTTAGACATTTTAAATATTAAGATTATACATTTTATACATACAAATTATACTCATCCACAAAAAAACATTTTGTGTCAGAGGAAACACCATACACCTGGTGACCGCCTGGCCCGCCACAGGAGTCGCTACTGCGTGATGGGGCAAGGACATCCCGACCAGCCAAACCCTCCCCTAACTCGGACGACGCTGGGCCAATTGTGCGTCGCCTCATGGATCTCGAACCAGCATCTGTAGCAACGCAATTTGTACTGTGATGCAGTGTCTTAGACCTCTGCAACAGTYGGGAGGCTCCATCCACAATGTTTGATGCTTATCAATTGCCTTCCACAAAGTATCAAAATACTAAAATACTACACAGGACTCTTAAAGAATTTCATTTAAATGTTCATTGTATTTTTTGATCACAAACACAATTAGAAAATATAGAAAAATAAATAATGAAATGTTAATTACAATAAAAGTCAGAAGTTTACATACACTTAGGTTGGAGTCATTAAATCTCGTTTTTCAAYCACTCCACACATTTCTTGTTAGCAAACTATAGTTTTGGCAAGTCGGTTAGSACATCTWCTTTGTGCACAACACAAGTAATGTTTTTCAACAATTGTTGACAGACAGATTATTTCACTTATAATTCAATGTATCACAATTCCAGTGGGTCAGAAGTTTACATACACTAAGTTGACTGTGCCTTTAAACAGCTTGGAAAATTCCAGAAAATTATGTCATGGCTTTAGAAGCTTCTGATAGGCTAATTGACATCATATTTGGTTTCGAATAGCGGAGTGTACCTGTGGATGTATTTCGAAGGCCCACCTATAAACCAGTGACTCTTTGCTTGACATCATGGGAAATCAAAAGAAAATAGCCAAGACCTCAGGAAAGAAATTGTAGATCTCCACAAGTCTGGTTCATCCTTGGACAATTTCCAAACGCCTGACGGTACCACGTTCATCTGTACAAACAGATAGTGTGCAAGTATAAACACCATGGGACCACGCAGCTGTGCATACCGCTCAGGAAGAGATCAATCCAGAACAACAGCAAAGGACCTTGTGAAGATGCTGGAGGAAACAGGTACAAAGTCTCTACATCCACCAGTAAACGAGTCCTATATCGACATAACCTGATATCCGCTCATCAAGGAAGAAGCCACTGCTCCAAAACCGCCATTAAAAAGCCAGACTACGGTTTGCAACTGCACATGGGACAAAGATCATACTTTTTGGAGAATGTCTCGTCTTGATAAACAAAAAATAGAAACTGTTTGGCCATAATAACCATTGTTATGTTTGAATAAAAAAGATGCTTGCACAGCCGAAGAACACCATGCTAACCGTGAAGCACAGGGGTGCAGCATCATGTTGTGGGGTGCTTTGCAGCAGGGGGTGCACTTCACAAAATAGATGGCATCATGAGGGGATGAAAATTATGTGTGAATATTTTGAGCAACATCTCAAGACATCAGTCAGGAAGTTAAAGCTTTCGCAGAGTGGGGTCTTACAAATGGACAATGACCCCAAAGTTGTGGCAAAATGGCTTAAGGACAACAAATCCTTTGTGGCATCACAAAGCCCTGACCTCAAGCCTATAGAACATTTGTGTGGGCAGAACTGAAAAAGCATGTGCGAGAAGGAGCTACAAACCTGACTCAGTTACACCAGCTCTGTCAGGAGGAATTGGCTAAATTCACCCAACTTATTGTGGGAAGCTTGTGGAAGAGCCTCCCGCGAAAAGTTTACCCAATTTAAACAGATAGTGTAAAGGCATCCTAGCGTCAAATACTTATTGACTGTTAAGTTATTTTATTGAGTGTATATGCTAAAACTTCTGACGCACTGGGAAATGTCGATGAAAGAATCAGAGTGTCTGAGAATAAAATCATTCTCTCTAACTATTATTTCTGCACATGTTTCACATTCTTAAAATAAGGTGGTCGATCGCGCTAACTTGACCTAAGACAGCACAATTGCTTACGAGATGTAAATGTCAGGAATTGTGAAAAACTGAGTTTAAATGTATTTGGCTAAGGTGTATGTAAACTTCCGACTTCAACTCTGTATATAAAGCAGCCTGTGTAATCATCTGAGTGTTACCCCAATCGCCCCGATCCCCAAGTAATACATTTGGGCCAGAAAACTCACACTGGATTCGGCCCGAGTTCAATCCCCACATCCTAGCCATAAGTAATACTGCCGAAGGCGGCCCAGACTCGGGCCACATGATGTCGGCTGAGTCTGACTCTCAGCCCAGTGCCCCGACTCTCAGCCGGAATCGKCCCAGATCCACTGTGCTAGCTGGGCACAGACACAAACTGAAGGGTCATTACGATAATGGATATGCTCATTTGTTGTGATTGATAATATTTAAAMGTGTGCCTTCATGAATTACATTRACAAAAATTATTACACTAATTTCCATGACTTTTCATGACCTTATAGAAACCCTCRTTGACAACTTGGAACAGCGCATCATGCGCAATCAGGCTGGTGCATTTTCAATCTGCGCAATCTCGAACAGCCTGCTGTCCCGCACAGATTTACAGATAAATAAACTTCAACAAAGCGGATTCATGAAATKAATACCCGCTTTCAATTGCTATCCCGTCATCATTCCGGTTTGATCAAWCTTTTTATTTGCATGTCAATCTGGGCCGGCTATAGTCTACTTTGTCTTGTAGTGACAAGTATTGCCTTTGTTTAAGGACGAATGACATAGGCACCTCGATTGTGCGTGACTCGGCCCGTTGTCCTTGTTATTGCCTAACGTGTGTGGGCAGCGGGGTTAGTGGGCCACCACAATTGCACTGGTTGCGAAAAGCTGAACTGTGCTTTTGACATCCACTTTGTTTACATACGGACTCTGTGTTGTAGATCCTAGTGCCAAAAGAGGTTATAAGTCTGCAGGAAGGGACCAGAATACTGTATAATTATGTTTGAGCAGGGCGTTTTTTATATTTGCTCCTGGCTCTGTCCTGCCTGTTTTTTTCAGTGAGCGTCTGTCCACCTCGGGAGGCCAGGGAGAAGGGGGTGAAGTGAACCGCAGGTGACTGACCATGCTGACCTGATTGTGGGATGACTGCTGGGTGGCTTGGCCCTGACTCTGGATCAAATCTTCCCCTGGCTGGTGTTCATCAGGCACAGAATGGAAGAACATGGACTGAAAAAGGAAGGAACTAGCTGGTCTATTAGGAAATGCTCGTCTGCATTTTCCGTTGCAAAATGTGTTTACAATTTTCTGTTGCGGGCCCTAATGAACATGACCCTGGTCGGTTCTGGTTGGTCCCTGGTGGGTGGAGTGTTCGTCGTGGTGAGTCGAGACAAAATAAATGTGTGATGATCTCACCACCAACCTGGGCCTCATTTCCCAGTATTTCAATTAGCCCCGCTAAGCTCATTGTTAGATCCCAGTTCAAATGCGTCACTCGCATCCGTACTGTTTCCCAATAACCAAGGTTGCGCTGGCGCTGAATCAGTCACAGAATGCGGTAACTCTCTCCCTTTGGATGACAATGCATTTCTTGAACATAAGTAGAACATGTATAGACTTTATCATGAGATATTAATTAAGACTCCTTGTTGTTATTCATGTTGTACTTTGTGATCATTGTAAAAACCATTGAATACAGGACTACCAGCCCCTTATATCAGGACAATATGAAGTTTGATCAAACAGTATGGCATTTTTTACATTGTCCGGCTGCTCACTTGCCTTTGATGCTTCTCAGCCAGGTTTCAACTCCCTCCATCTGGTACATAAGTTATTAGGCCTTGTCCGAGTCAGAACAGAATCTCCTGTACTCCCCCCAGACAGGATGCTAGTTTGACGCAGGGCCTTACCCCCAATTATGGAACAATCGCTCCGCCATTACCTGCTTGCTAAAACTCAAATCAAATCAAATTGTCACATACACATGGTTAGCAGATGTTAATGCGAGTGTAGCGAAATGCTTGTGCTTCTAGTTCCGACAATGCAGTAATAACCAACGAGTAATCTAACCTAACAATTTCACAACAACTACCTTATACACACAAGTGTAAAGGAATGAAGAATATGTACATAAAAATATATAAATGGTGATGGTACAAACGCATAGGCAAGATGCGCTAGATGGTGTATCGAGTTTACAGCTGGATACAGTCATGACTGGATGAGTAATGTGGTTATGTTAACATATAATGTGGCATTGTTTAAAGTGGCTAGTGATAAATTTTTTCATACATATTTTTACACTTTGTTGAAGTATGGGGGAGTTGAGTCAGTATGTTGGCAGCAGCAACTCCAATGTTATTGGTGGCTGTTTAACGTCTGATGGCCGATGACATAGATAGCTGTTCTTTCCTCTCTCGGTTCCCTGATTGCATGCAACCTGTACTGACCTGCCTGATCTGATGATTATCGGGTCGTGAACAGGCAGTGGCTCGGTGGTTGTTGTCCTTGATGCTTTATGTTTTCTGTGCCACATCGGTGGTGTAAGGTGTCCTGGAGGGCAGGTAGTTGCCCCCGTGATGCGTGTGGCAGACCCACTACCCTTGAGAGCCTACGGTTGTGGGCGGAGCAGTGCCGTACCAGGCCGGTGATTACAGCCCGACAGGATGCTCCGTTGTGCATCTGTAACAGTTTGTAGTCTTTTGTGACAAGCCGAGATTTCTCAGCTCCTTAAGGTTGAAAGGCGCTGCTGCGCCTTCCACCATGACTGTCGTGTGCTGCGGTGGACCAATTCAGTTTGTCCGGGATGTGAGCCGAGAACTTAAAAAACTATCCCTCTCCACTACTGTCCCGCCATGTGGATAGGGGCGTGCGTGCCCTCTGCGGTGTTTCCTGAATGTCCACGATTCATCTTCCTTTGTTTGTTGACGTTGAGCTGTGAGGTTATTTTTCCTGACACCACACTCCCGAGGCCCTCACCTCCTCCCCTCTAGGCCGTTCTCGTCGTTGTTGGGTATCAAGCCTACCATGTGTCTGCGTATCGGTCTGCCCAACTTTTGAGTTGAGTGGAGGCCGTGCATGGCCACGCAGTCTTGCGAGTGAACAGGAGTACAGAGAGGGCCAGAACGCACACCTTGGTGGGTTCCATGTGTTTGAGGCATCAGCGGAATGGGGATGTCTGTTACCTACCCTCACCACCTGGGGCGGCCCGTCAGGAAGTCCAGTACCCAGTTGCACAGAGCGGGGTCGAGACCCAGGGTCTCAAGCTTGATGACGAGTTTGGAGGGTACTAGGTGTTTAATGCTGAGCGCTGTAGTCGATGAACAGCATTCTCACATAGGTATTCCTCTTGTCCAGATGGTTAGGGCAATGTGCCGGTGGTTGTGATTGCGTCGTCTGTGCCCTTGGGCGGTAAGCAAATTGGAGTGGGTCTAGGGTGTCAGGTAGGGTGGAGGTGATATGTGCCTTGACTAGTCTCTCAAAGCACTTCATGATGACGGAAGTGAGTGCTACGGGTGTGGTAGTCGTTTAGCTCAGTTACCTTAGCTTTCTTGGGACAGGAACATGGTGGCCCTCTTGAAGCATGTTGGAAGAGCGACTGGATAAGGATTGATTGAATATGTCCGTAAAACACCAGCCAGCTGGTCTGCACATGCTCTGACGACGCGGCTGGGGATGCCGTCTGGGCCTGCAGCCTTGCGAGGTTAACACGTTTAAATGTTTTACTCACGTAGGCTGCAGTGAAGGAGAGTCCGCAGGTTTTGGTAGCGGGCCGTGTCAGTGGCATTGTATTGTCCTCAAAGCGGGCAAAGAATTGTTAGTCTGTCTGGGAAGAACATCCTGGTCGCGACGGGGCTGGTTTTCTTTTTGTAATCCGTGATTGACTGTTGACCCTGCCACATACCTCTCGTGTCTGAGCGTTGAATGCGACTCTACTTTGTCTTATTACTGGCAGCTTAGCTTGTTTGATTGCCTTGCGGAGGAATGATAGGCCTTACACCTGTTTTGTCTCGGCGATGTTGCAGTCACCTTGCCCTGATTAAAAGCAGTGGTTCGCGCATTCAGTTTCGCGCGAATGCTGCTATCAATCCACGGTTTCTGGTTTGGGAATGTTTTAATAGTTGCTGTGGGTACGACATCGCCGATGCACTTGCTAATAAATGTGCTCACCGAATCAGCGTATTCGTCAATGTTGTTGTTTGACGCAATGCGGAACATATCCCAGTCCACGTGATCGAAGCAATCTTGAAGCGTGGAATCAGATTGGTCGGACCAGCGTTGAACAGACCTGAGCGCGGGAGCTTCCCGTTTTAGTTACTCTAAAGGTTTATGTGACAAAACATGCTGTTTTGTGTTTAGTGTAGGAAATAAGTATACCGTCTAAACTGCTGTGAAATATATTTTCAAGCTGGTGTACAAAACCAAAAGTAAAAAGATGCAAACACTGAACTTGAGGGGGAATACATAGAAATAGCACACACAGAATGGATCGACCACATATCAGACGTGCTTTCAGTGAGAATCAGTGACAGATCTATAACATACATTTCTATGTGAATTCTGTCAGGTCACGCACACAGCTACATACGTCATCTTTATTGCTGAATGGCAAGCAGAGAGGCTTCAGGTCCCATTTTCTTCAGTATGACTCCACCAGTGATCAAACCCCTGACCTTCCATTCTCAGGGCATGCAGTCTAACCGCACGGCAACTGATTTGGAATCAGGTGCTGCTCTGCAAATCAAACTCACCTCTGAAAGCGCAACCTGAAAAGCCATAGTCGTAAACTGTTTAGTGTCTTATATCTGAGAAATATAAGACACTAAACAGTCTCCATACATTTTTTTCAACTGGTATTGGGGAACCTTCAGATGAGTCTTGTGGCCACCAACATGTACGTGTTCGTGAGAATCTCACCTTTCCACAGAGGGGTCATATTAGTGTGTAGCCCAAACTGTTTGGTCGCTGCAGACAGAAGTTGGCAGATCAGCTGTACCATCTTCAGATGAGTCACCTTACACTTCTGGAGGTCGTAGAGCAAAACGGAGAACACCATCGTGAGTCTCCATCTTTCTATCTTTCCATTTCCGAACCGCTGGGATGCGACACACAATTTTTGTGAGAAGACCGAATTTCGGGAGTTCTCATGGACTGACAAACACCGCTCTAGCTCTGTCACCTTTCACCGCAGATGCGGAAGTGCGACATAGGCGGCTGTGGTGGATTGAGACACATCCAATGCAAAAAATGTAGATATAGTCTACACATTAATAACTGATATGTTGGATTCACATCTCCATTTCAAYAAAATATCAAAGTTAGGACTAAGTCAAAGRACTAAATCAATTGCACTTTAAATAAAGTTTGATTTGATTTAGTCCTTTGATATTTGGTTGAGATGGAGACGTGAATCCAACATATCAATTATTAATTTGTAGACAAACTGGAATTAAAGCCATWCTAAGTCARTGGCACAAACGTAACTAACCAAGCAGAAGATACATCTTCAAATGGTGATATCTGGTTGCGTTGACAACCAAACACAATTCAATATAATTTTGAAATCCAATAAATAGCCTATTAACTTGTCGCCAAGTTAAMAAATTATATGTTGGATTCACGTCTCCAATTTAACCAAAAAGAGTTTAGTTCAAGAATGCGATTAATCCAGTGGCTCAGATGGACCCATCCAAGCAGCAGATACATCTCCTTTAAATCTTTATATTTGGTTGCATTGCATTTTATTACTTTTGTAATGCAAGATAGAGCTATCTTACAAAATAATGTAATATTCAAACTTAAAATCAGTAACACATCCATGTCAAAAAAGTTTAGGTTACTTYTAATGTAATCATATAAAGCATGCACGTTCAAGATAGCATGCATCGGTCATCGCAGATCTTCACAATTGCTGTAATAATCTGTGCATACTCTCGAATCGTAATGGTCACTTGGACCATGTACTTTTAATGTAATCTCAACTGCARTCCAGGTAATCTGATTCTACTATTAGATGAAGCACAGTTTTTATTTTATATAACCTTTGTTATATAGGCAAGTCAGTTAAGAACAAATTCTTATTTACAATGACAGCCTTGGAACAGTGGGTTAACTGCCTTGTTCAGGGGCAGAACAACAGATTTTTACCTTGTCAGCTCAGGGATTCAATCTTGCAACCTTTCAGTTACTGGCCCAACGCTTTTACCACTAAGCTACCTGCCGCCCCAGTGATATAACATGAATCTGCTTTATAAATAAACTAAATATCTGACATTGTATTCCCATTTGAACTTTGCTGTGCTTTTAAATGGTTGAAAGTGCAGTAGTAGACATTTGGGTGAAAACTAAAACATTGGAATTTGGTTATGCTTTTAGGTTGAAAGCATAGTGATAACACATTGGAAATTCAACTACCTTTGGCTGTCTTTTTGAGTTGGTGAATATAGGTTGTGGCTGGGCTGGGTCGAGAGAGAGATCCCCCCCACACACTGATTAGCATAGCTAGCATAGCTTCACAAGTAGATAGTAGCATCTAAATATCATTAAATCAAAAGTCCAAGACACCAGATGAAAGATACAGATCTTGTGAATAAACCATCATTTCTGTTTTTTAAAATGTTTTACAGGGAAGACACAATATGTAAATCTATTAGCTAACCACGTTAGCAAAAGACACCACTTTTTTTACTCCACCAGTTTTTTACTCCATCAGTAGCTATCACAAATTCGGCCAAATAAAGATATAAATAGCCACTAACCAAGAAAAACCTCATCAGATGACAGTCTGATAACATATTTATGGTATAGGATAGGTTTTGTTAAGAAAAAGTGCATATTTCAGGTAGAAATCACAGTTTACAATTGCACCGACCATCACAACTCGACTAGAATTACTACAGAGAGCAACGTGTATGACCAATTTACTCATCATAAAACATTTCATAAAAATAGACAAAGCATAGCAATGGAAAGACCCAGATCTTGTGATTTCAGACAATATTTCAGATTTTCTAAGCGTTTTACAGCGAAAACACAATAAATCGATAAGTTAGCATACCACATGTGCAAACGTTACCAGAGCATCGATTCAAGCCAAAGAGAGCTATAACGTAATCTCGCCAAATATATTAATTTTTTCACTAACCTTCTCAGAATTCTTCCGATGACACTCCTGTAACATCATTTTACAACATACATATAGAGTTTGTTCGAAAATGTGCATATTTAGCCATACAAAACCGTGGTTATACAATGAAAATAGTAGCAAATCAAGCCTCAAAATGTCGGACGTCATCTTTCAGAGTGATCTAGTTTAATCGAAAGCTAATCATATACTTGACTAAAAATACAGGGTTGACAGGAATCGAAAGACAAATTAGTTCTTAATGCAACCGCTGATTTACATTTCTAAAATTATCCTTACTGTGCAATACAGGTTCGCCAAGTGAAGCGATAACAAACAAAATGGCGGATTATGCGTTTAAAATATTTCGACAGAACAACGATTTATCATATTAAATATTTCTTACTATGAGGTGATTTTCCATCAGATTCTTGGGCAATGTATCCTTTCTTGGGTCTAATCTTCTTTTGGTCGATAGATGTCCTCTGTCCTTCGAAATGTCCACTAACATCGACCGAGACCCCGAAACGTGCCCAAAGCTTCAAAGTGCACGACAAAGAAATTCCTCAAAATCGCACTAAACGGATATAAATTGCTATAAAACGGTTCAAATTAACTACATTATGATGTTTTTAACAACTATAACGACTAAAAACATGACCGGAGAAATATTACTGGCTAAACAACCATTTGGAAGGAGGCAAGTCCGATGTCCATCTTGCGTAAGACGCGCGAAGGGAAAGAACGGTACTTCCACGTTTGTTTTGTTTTATAGTGGCTCTGATTGTGCAATCGACTCCATTCAAAGCGTGATGACGTACTGACACCCAGAGGAAGACGTAGGCAGTGTCGGTTTCCTCATAGCATTTACAGGCACCTTAAAACCGACCCCAGATCAGGGTCAAAATTTCTGAAATCTGACTCCCTGTCAGGAAAAGTGCTGTAGAAGTAGTTCTGTACCACTCAGAGACAAAATTCCAACGGCTATAGAAACTAGAAAGTGTTTTCTATCCAATAATAACAATAATATGCATATTGTACGATCAAGAATTGAGCACGAGGCAGTTTAATTGGAGACAAAAAAATGCTAATGCAGAACAGCACCCCCTATAGTTGCAATAGAGT
>NW_019942596.1:122673-126558 GCF_002910315.2 Salvelinus sp. IW2-2015 | reverse complement strand
AGGTCGGAATCTCGTTGATCGACGTCTCAACCAAATATTACCCAATTATCCGGAGGCTCCTTTGTCACCAGTTGTCTCTGTTGAGAAAAATGTTTAAAAAAAAATCTCTCATGTTGGCCATTTTTCATTTGTGTAAGAAGGCATAAACAAGTACTTCATTTAGTTTTTTATTTGATTTATTAGGATCCCCAGACGCCAATGGAGACAGCTAGTCTTACTGGGGTCCGACACATAATGAAAAAAACATTACAGACAAAAAACTTTACAATTTACATACATTTAAAAACATTAACATGTAGTGTGTGTGTGCATCTATCAGTCACTCATACATGTCAGTGTATGAGTAAACATACACGTACAGTGGCTTGCGAAAGTATCCCCCCCCCCGCTTGGCATTTCTACTATTTTAGTACCTTACAACCTGGAGTTAAAATAGATTTTGGGGGGTTAGTATCATTTGATTTACACAACATGCCTACCACTTTGAAGATGCAAAGTATGTTTTATTGTGAAACAAAAAAGAAATAAGACAAAAAAAACAACTTGAGCGTGAATAACTATTCATCCCCCAAAGTCAAGCTTTGTAGAACCACCTTTGGCAGCAATTACAGCTGCAAGTCTCTTGGGGTATGTCTCTATAAGCTTTGCACATCTAGCCACTGGGATTTTTGCCCATTCTTCAAGGCAAAACTGCTCCAGCTCCTTCAAGTGGGAGGGTTCCGCTGGTGTACAGCAATCTTTAAGTCATACCACAGATTCTCAATTGGATTGAGGTCTGGGCTTTGACAAGGCCATTCCAGACATTTAAATGTTTCCCCTTAAAGGACTCAAGTGTTGATTTATCAGTATGCTTAGGGTCATTGTCCTGCTTGAAGGTGAACCTCTGTCCCAGTCTCAAATCTCTAGAAGACTGAAACAGGTTTCCCTCAAGAATTTCCCTGTATTTAGCGCCATCCATCATTCCTTCAATTCTGACCAGTTTCCCAGTCCCTGTCGATGAAAAACACCCCACAGCATGATGCTGCCACCACCATGCTTCACTGTGGGGATGTTGTTCTCGGGGTGATGAGAGGTGTTGGGTTTGCGCCAGACAGCATTTTCCTTGATGGCCAAAAAGCTCAATTTTAGTCTCATCTGACCAGCGTACCTTCTTCCATATGTTTGGGGAGTCTCCCACATGCCTTTTGGCGAACACCAAATGTTTTTGCTTATTTTTTTCTTTAAGCAATGGCTTTTTTCTGGCCACTCTTCTGTATGCCCAGCTCTGTGGAGTGTATGGCTTAAAGTGGTCCTATGGACAGATACTCCAATCTCCGCTGTGGAGCTTTGCAGCTCCTTCAGAGTTATCTTTGGTCTCTTTGTTGCTCTCTGATTAATTGCCCTCCTTGCCTGGTCTGTGAGTTTTGGTGGGCGGCCCTCTCTTGGCAGTGTTTGTTGTGGTGCCATATTATTGACATTTTTGATAATGGATTTAACCTTTCACGAGCCTCTACCCCGGGTCCGGGATCACCCCCACCCCCCACACACTGATTAGCATAGCTAGCATAGCTTCACAAGTAGATAGTAGCATCTAAATATCATTAAATCACAAGTCCAAGAACCAGATGAAAGATACAGATCTTGTGAATAACCCATCATTTCTGTTTTTTAAAATGTTTTACAGGGAAGACACAATATGTAAATCTATTAGCTAACCACGTTAGCAAAAGACACCACTTTTTTTACTCCACCAGTTTTTTACTCCATCAGTAGCTATCACAAATTCGGCCAAATAAAGATATAAATAGCCACTAACCAAGAAAAACCTCATCAGATGACGTCTGATAACATATTTATGGTATAGGATAGGTTTTGTTAGAAAAAAGTGCATATTTCAGGTAGAAATCACAGTTTACAATTGCACCGACCATCACAACTCGACTAGAATTACTACAGAGAGCAACGTGTATGACCAATTTACTCATCATAAACATTTCTTAATGGTGCTCCGTGGGATGTTCAAAGTTTAGGATATTTTTTTGTAACCCAACCCTGATCTGTACTTCTCCACAAATTTGTCCTTGACATGTTTGGAGAGCTCCTTGGTCTTCATAGTGCCGCTTGCTTGGTGGTGCCCCTTGTTTAGTGGTGTTGCAGACTCTGGGGCCTTTCAGAACAGGTGTATATATACTGAGATTATGTGACAGATCATGTGACACTTAGATTGCACACAGGTGGACTTTATTTAACTAATTATGTGACTTCTGAAGGTAATTGGTTGCACCAGATATTATTTAGGGGCTTCATAGCAAAGGGGGTGAATACCTATGCACATACCACTTTTCTGTTTTTAATTTTTTATAAAAAAATATATATATATATTTTTAGTTTTTCATTTCACTTCACCAATTTGGACTATTTTGTGTATGTCCATTACATGAAATCCAAATAAAAATTAATTTAAATTACAGGTTGTAATGCAACAAAATAGGAAAAATGACAAGGGGGATGAATACTTTTGCAAGGCACTGTATACACACAAGAAGTAGGTCAGATGGGAGACATGTGTTGTGCCATGAGGGGTTGCTTAGTTAGTTTTTTWAAACCAGGTTTGCTGTTCGCTTGCACTATATAAGATTGAAGCGAGTTCCATGCACTCATGACTCTGTATAATACTATACATTTCTTTGAATATGTTCTGGACCTGGGGACTGTGATAAGACCCCTGGTGCATGTCTGGTGGGGTAAGTGTGTGTGTCAGAAGTGACACAGTCTTTCTTAGCCAAGAGAGACTGGCATACATAGTATGAATATTGGACCTCTGATTACAATGAAGAGCAAGACATGCGGCTCTGTTCTGGGTCAGCTGCAGCTTAACTAGGTATTCTTTGCAACACTTGACCATATGACTGGACAATGATCAAGATAAGATACAACTAGAGCCTGCAGGACTTGCTTTGTGGAGTGTGGTGTCAAAAAAGCAGAGCATCTCTTTATTACAGACAGACCTTTCCCTATCTTTGCAGCCATTGAATCTACAGTATATGTTTTGACCATGACAGTTTACAATGCTCTTAGTTTTAGAGATGTTCAGGACTAGTGCGGCAGGTAGCCTAGTGGTTAGAGCATTGGACTAGTAACCTAAAGGTTGCCAGATCAAATCCCCAGGCCGAAAAGGTAAAAAATAAAAATAAATACAAAATCTCTCATTCTGCCCCTTAACAAGGCAGTTATTCCACTGTTCCTAGGCTGTCATTGAAAATAAGCATTTTTTCATAACTGACTTGCTTAGTTAAATAAAGATACAATTACAAATTTAAAAAATGACTGGCCACCTATTCCAAAACAGACTGCAACTCTTTGTCAAAGGGTTTCAGTGACTTCATTAGCTGTGGTTGCTGATGCGTATATGGTTGAATCATCAGCATACATGGACAAACATGCTTTGTTTAATGCCAGTGGCAGGTCATTGGTAAAAATAGAAAAGAGTAGAGGGCCTAGAGAGCTGCCCTGCGGTACACCACACTTTACATGTTTGACATTAGAGAAGCTTCCATTAAAGAAACCCCTCTGGGTTATATTAGATAGATAGCTCTGGATCCAGAATATAGCAGAAGTTGACAAGCMATAACAGATACGTTTTCTCAACAACAGGTTTTGGTCAATAATATCAAAGGCTGCACTGAAATCTAACAGTACAGCTGCCACAATCTTATTATCGATTTCTTTCAAACAATCATCAGTCATTTGTGTCAGTGGAGGACATGTTGAGTGCCCTTCTCTATAAGCACGCTAATGAGTGGGAATTGGGGTATCTTCTCATCGTCTTCTAATTATTCTGTGTCACTTCTATCTTCTCTCAATCCTGGCTTATTATGAGATTCTAACCTTCGTAATGCTCCAGGT
>NW_019942596.1:113502-116432 GCF_002910315.2 Salvelinus sp. IW2-2015 | reverse complement strand
AGGTTTCCTGCTCCTCACTCCCAGTCTCTCCTCTCATTCTCCTCAAATGCCTTCTGCTCTCTCTCTAGCTTACTCCATTCCTGGCCCCCCCTCCCCCCCCTCCTTCTACTCATCTCTCCAAACCATCAAGGTCACCTTAGGCCTCCACATAGGGCGGGGGAGCCCTTCTCCGTCTGCCTTTTCTACTATCTGTCTGTCGCTTCCTCCACAACCGTCAGTATTAAATATGGGTTGTTTCCAAATATTTACTAAATGTCTCACTGTCTCCCTGTCTGAACTCATGGATTTTAGAAAAATCACATGTCTATGGTAGTAATCTCTAAGTGTCAAACAGCTGACTCCCTAAGGAAAATAAAACTTTGCTAGATTTCTAAACATTACTTAATAAGCCACCTTAAAATCAGTATTACAAATGACCTTAAATTCATTATCCAAATGGCCCTCCCATGAGGCTGATCAGAGTCATACCACCCTTTCACAGTAGTGTTTCTTACTATATTAGACAAATGAAAGAAAAACCATCAAACATTTTCTACAAGTTGTATCCAGGTTCCCAGAACATTCCCTTTATCTAAAGAATTCACGTGTTTAATTAAAACTCGGAAATACAACTTCTAATATTCCATATGTGTGTGTACCCCTTTAAGATATCGTGTCTAAAGGAAAAATGGAATCTCCTCAAACCCAAAGGTTAAAAACAAACAAGCATTTCCAGACCTTTTCAATTTAGTAGAAATATGCCTCTGTCTCACTCGCTCCCTTCAAGATTAAAGCCCCAGAAAACTTTCCAAAGAGGACAATGAAACACTCCTTTTCCCAGAAAAAAACACTTGGTCAGCATTCAAGTCTCTCAAAGTGCTTGATAGGAATACCCAGCCATTAGACACACACAACTGTGATTAATGTTCACTGTCCCAGTAAAATAAAATGAACTCAACCTGCAATCCACTTTACTGACCTGACATTGTTCCACGTAATGGAAACAGATTATAATGTTAGAATACATTAACTTCCTGTTCCAATTCCCTGCTGTTACCTAAACAATCAAACCAAGAATCAATAACCAGAAACTATCACAAAGCTTTTATCCGACATCAGTCAATCCATAAGAATAAAAACACATTTCGATGGGCACAACTCTATCGCAATTATCTCTCCACTATTATTTAGAATTCATTAGATTTAGGTAACGGTCTCTTCTATGATTCAGTCATTTAAATACGACTCCATCCTCAATAGGTTATTCCCGCAGACCATTTAGGCAAGACAACGTATTACATCGAAATCGTCTTGCTATTATTTTGAAGGAATTAGTCTTTCAATTTAACCTGTTTTAATGTCCTATCTCATCGCCATTGAAACATTTTCTAGCGTCTGATCCTGTCATTTCCCCCCCCTTCTCTCTTAAGTCCCTTCCCCTTAAGGCTTCCTTTATGTTTGTCTACAATTACCCCGATAGTTACTGTCAGATGCTCTGACTCAACCTGTTCTCTCTTTTTACAGTCTCGGTGATTATGGCCTATTCTATTGCAGTGTTTACACGGTGCCTTACAATCTCTAGCATAATGACCCAGTTTGTGACAGTTAAAGCATCTATCTCCCCCTTTCTTTTGACTGTCTATCCACTTTTCTCAACTTTCTCCCTTTCTCTACCTCTATCCACTTTCTCAATAAGTTTGCTAAATCCTGTCCTCCTTTCTGTGCCTCTTCCTCTCTTCCTCCYTCAGCTCCCTGAGGACCAGCATATGGGGGAGGGGCGTAACGGGACGGGCGGCACCTGACGCGGCTGCCTCCGTTTCATTACCACCACCTCGTCGTCTGGATTTTCCCTCTCCCCCTAATTTGAGTTTAGGTGAAATCTCTGTGGGAGACGTGGGAGTCCTCTCTGTCTGCTTCTGGCTACCTAATTCTTCCTCCGTAGTAGCTCCCTTTTTCTTGGCCCCCTCCGCTCTTTTTCTAGCTTCAGCCAGCCAAATACGAGCGTCTGTTGTTAATTTGTTTAGAGAGAAATAGCATTGTATTTGGTCAAACACTATTTTTCCCAACAGTTTGCTAAGAGCTGGCAGCAGGCTGATAGATCTGCTGTTAAAACCATTAAAAGGTCGCTTTACCACTCTTGGGTAACGGAATGACTATGGCKTCCCTCCAGGCCTGAGGTCAAAGACTTGCCTCTAGACTCAGATTAAAGATATGACAGATAGGAGTGGTTATAGAGTCAGCTACCATCCTCAGTAGCTTTCTATCTAAGTTGTCAATGCCAGGAGGTTTGTCATTATTGATCGATAACAATAATTATTTTTCCACATCACCCACTCTAACTTTACAAAATTCAATCTTACAATGCTTTTCTTTCATATATTTTTTTTAATGCATGAGCACGATGGCACACTTTTCATTGTAGGAATTTCCTTCCTAAGTTTGCTCACTTTGCTAATGAAGTAATCTTTCAAATTATTAGCAATATCAAATGGTTTCGTGATGAACAAGCTGATTCGATTCATTTAAAGTACTCATATTTTTTAAAATAATTCTTTAAATCATTCATCTTGACTTCATAATACAGTTTCTTCATCTTTTTGTTAAGTTCAGTCGAATCATTTCTCAGTTTGCAGTAAGTCAGACGGTCAAATGTAAAGCCAGACTTATTAGCCACTCCTTTCTTAGCCACTCCATCTCTTTCAACCATACAGTTTTCAATTCCTTATCAATCCATTAAGCCCAAACAGTTCTGACACTGCGCTTCTTAAGAGGTGCATGTTTATCAATTATTGGAAGAAGCAATTTCATAAATTCATCAAATGCAGCATCTGGATGCTCCTTATTAATCACATCAGACCAACAAATATTTGTAACATCATCCACATAAGAGTCACAGCAATGTCTTTTGTATTATCACTTCTACACTATTTCAGGGCCAGCTTTTGGCTTTC
>NW_019942596.1:82774-113477 GCF_002910315.2 Salvelinus sp. IW2-2015 | reverse complement strand
TCCCTACCTATTAAACATCTTGCGTGTGACACAACTTATTCGACAGGTTCATTTTCTTGAGGTGAGCGAGAGGATACCTCGGCGCAGTTAAACCTTGCCCCAACTTTTTGGTTGTATAAGAATGATTATGCGAGCATGGTTCTTGGAATCTGATAGACCTACCACCATCGAAGTTTTTATACATTTAAAAATAATAATTATGTTCAAAAACCTTCTGGGATTCTCTCCACTTGCGGTGATAACTGTTTTTCAGATATGCACAGGTGAAGCTTGAGGTTCCCGGCGGTAGATTATGACGGCTGGTGATGTTTTATGCTACATTACTCAGTCCCCGTCTACCAAGACTCGAGGCCTCTTCTCATGGTCAACACCTACCACAGCTTCTGCGGAGAGAGGAACTGGAGATGCTGTTTATGAACATATATCTTGCTTCTCTCTGATAAATCTACAGCCCATTTGCCCCAATTCCAAATTCACCGCTAGACCCTACGCCTGATGCCGCTTGTGGATACCGGAGGGATCGGAACAGCTCTAAGCAATACGGTGAAACGTATTACCATATTGCTTACACACACAAATTCCTTCATATCTTCATTGGGTGCATAGGTTCTCGGGCTGGATTTTGAGATTGTTGCAACTCCAGGAACATTGCCTAATTATCGAACATGGACAAGGTGGGTTTGAGGCGGACTGTACAGTCAGAGGGTCTGTATGTTTAGGTTGTATTCCACCTTAGCTTTTCGGTAGGAACCAGAGGGTAGCTGTCGCGCGATGATCAAACAGAAGAAACGTCAACATGACATTCCTGTTGCGTGCATGTTGTGATGTGGCGGGAAGCTGTAAATGGGGCTGCGGGACGATGTGTTGTGGGTTGGTGGTACAGTATAGGGTTCCACACCCCTTCCTTCCTCCTCTTCAGTTTAATATGCACTTGCGAGGGAGTTTGGACATAGGACTTCCTGTCGGATGGCAATTGGCTGCTGGGGTTCAGGGGGACAGTTTTACTCGCGCCCTCTCCCCAGGGAGGGGGCATTCGGGGAGAGGCAGACAAGTGGAGGGCAAACCCCAACCTTCCGTGGTGGAGGATTCTGGGTGGGTGTGCGTCCGTGTTCATCTTCTTTTTTTCCATTCTACATAAGACTTGCAAACGACAGACAAATCAAATCATATTTATTTGTCACATGGCGAATACAACAGGGTGTTAGACCTACCAGTGAAAGTGCTACTACAAGCCCTTAACCCACAACGCTTTTAAGAAGTTAAAAAAAACGTGTTATGTAAAATATAGAAATAGAAATTTAACAAATAATTTCAACAGCAGCAGTAAAATAACAATAGGAGGCCCATATTACAGGGGTTCCGGTACAGAGTCAATGTTGCGGGGGCACAGTTAATCGAGGTGTTGAGGTAATATGCACATTTAGTTAGAAGTTAAAGTGACAATTGCATAGATAATAAACAAGAGAGGCAGCAGAGCGTAAAAAGGGGTCTGGGTAACCCTTTGTTTAGCTGTTCAGATGTCGTATGGCTTGTGGTAGAAGCTGTTAAGAAGCCTTTGGACCTAGACTTGGTGCTCCGGTACTGTTCCTGCGTAGCATAAAGAACCCAGTTCCATGACTTAGGGTGGCTATAGTCTTGACAATTTTTAGGGGCCTTCCTCTGACACCGCAGTGGCATAGATCCTGGATGGCAGGAGGCTTGGCCCCAGTGATGTTACGGGGCCATATTGCACTACCCTCTGTAAGCGCCTTCGGTCGGGAGGCCGAGCAGTTGCCATACCAGGCAGTGATGCAATCAGTCAGGATGCTCTCGATGGTGCAGTGCTCTCTCTCTCGCGCGCATCTGAGGACCCATGCAAATCTTTTCAGTCTCCTGAGGGGAATAGGCGCATTTGTCGCTGCCCTCTCTCACGACTGTCTTAGTGTGTTGACCATGATAGTTTAGTTGGTTCATGTGGATGCCAAGGAATTGAAGCTCTCAAAAAAACCTGCCCTTTTCCCCCCACTGCAGCCCCATCGATGAGAAATGGGGGCGCTGCTTTTCTGTAGTCCACAATTCATCTCCTTTGTCTGATCACGTTGATGGAGAGGTGTTGTCCTGGCACCACACAGCCAGGTCTCTGACTTTCCTCCCTAAAGGGCTTCTCATCGTTGTGGTGATTCAGCTACCACTTTGTGTCATCGGCAAACTTATGATTTGGTGTTCAGGAGTCGCTGCTAGCCATGCAGTCATGAGTGAACAGGGAGTACAGGAGGGGACTGAGCGTTGACCCCTGAGGGGGCGCCAATGTTGAGGATCGCGTGGCGGGTGTTGTTACCTACCCTCCCCACCTGGGAGGCGGGGCCATTCAGGAAGTCCAGGATCCAGTTGCAGAGGGAGGTGTTTAGTCCCAGCGTCCTTAGCTTACGTGATTGAGCTTTGTGGGGCACTATGCGGTTGTTGAACGCTGAAGCTGTAGCAATTGAATAGCATTCTTCACCATTAGGCGTTCTTTTGTCCAGGTGGGAAAGGGGCAGTGTTGGAGTGCATAGAGAATTGCATCATCTGTGACTGTTGTGGCGGAATGCAAAATTTGGAGTGGTCTAAGTATCTGGGATGATTGCTGTTGATTGTGAGCCATGGACCAGCCTTCAAAGCACTTCATGGCTACGGAAGTGAGTGCTACGGGGCGGTAGTCATTTAGGCAGGTTACCTTAGTGTTCTTTGGGACTGACCCACTGTTTGGGAGAGTCTAGGAACCTTGGGCTGAGTACCATTGGGCCCAGAGTGGTTGGCCAGATATGCTCCAAACACCGCTGTCCAGGCAAACAGTTGAAGGCGAAGAAAAAATTACCATGCATGCTGCAGCCAATGTGGCCCTTGGGTGTAATTTTGCTGTAGAGCCAGGGGTCACACACACACACACCTCAGTGTTGGGGGGGCAGCCGCTGGCCACAAATTCAAATAAAAAAAAAAACGGGGAAAAACAACCAGGGAGAGACACCATGTCTGTGGCGTTAAAACATCCATGACCTGACAGGTGGTCTGTTTCCTTGCAGGGAGCTCTGTTCTGACACGGGATCTGTGTCTGTGTCTATCATGATGTATCTATGTAATAAACTCCTGAACTTTGAGATCCATTTTTTGTGTTTTTGTCAGCCATACTAGTATCATGTGTGGGCCTGGCTGTTCCAGGATCAGTGGATTAGAGGCACACAGTGAGATCGGGGAATGGGGAATTGTGCTGACTAAGCAGATGGAGTCTCTACTCCGCCTCCTAGCCTCTCCCGGGTCCCTTCAGCCTCTGAATGTTCTTTCCAGGACCTTTGCTCTGCTCAGTCTGTCTTTACTTAGATGAGGCAGCCGTGGGCGAACATCGGATGACAAATGAAAATGACTGACACCGTTCTCAGTCTTTCTCTTCCATTAGAACAAGCAGTAAAGAATATTACCAGAATGAACCAAATCAGTGCACTACACTACATGACCAAAGTATGTGGACACCTGCTCGGCAAAATCTAAATTCTAAAATCATGGGCATTAATATGGAGTTTGTCCCCCTTTGCTGCTAAAAAGCCTCCACTCTTCTGTGAAGGCTTTCCACTAGATGTTGGAACATTTGCTGCGGGGACCAGTCAGCCACCAAGAGCATTAGTGAGGTTGGGCCTGTGTTGGGCCGATTAGGGCCTGGTTCACAGTCTTGCGTTCAATTCATCCAAAGTGTCGATGGGGTTGAGGTCAGGGCTCTGTGCAGGCCAGTCAAGTTCTTCACATCGAATCTCACCAAACCATTTCTGTATGGACCTCGCTTTGTGCACCGGGGCATTTGTCATGCTGAAAGGGAAATGGCCTTTCCCAAGCTGTTGCGGCACAAAGTTGAAGCACAAGAATACCACTAGAATTTAATTTATTCTGTAGCGTTAAGATTTCCTTTCACTGGAACTAAGGGGCCTGCCCAAACCATGAAAATCTTTCCCAGACCATTAATTCCTCCTCCATCAAACTTTACAGGTTGGCACTAAGCTTCGGCAGGTAGCTTTCTCCTGCCATCCGCCAAACCCAGATTTGTTCGAAGACTGCCAGATGTGAAGCGTGATTCATCACTCCAGAGAACACGTTTCCACTGCTCCAGAGTCCAATGTGTGACGAGCTTTACACCACTCCAGCCGACGCTTGGCATTGCGCATGGTGAACTTAGGCTTGTGAAGCGTCTGCTCGCCATGGAAAAAGCCATTCATGAAGCTCCCGCGACAGTTCTTTTGTGCTGACGTTGCTTCTGAGGGCAGTTTGAAGTCTGTAGTGAGTGTTACAACCGAGGACAGATTAATTTTTTTTACACGCTACATGCTTCAGCACTCGCCGGTTCCGTTCTCTGAGCTTGTTGTGGCCTACCACCTTCACGGCTGAGCAGTTGTTCTCCTAGACGTTTCCACTGTTTTACAATAACAGCGCTTACAGTGACTGGGCAGCTCTAGCAGGGCAGAATGTAACAAACTGACTGAAGCTGGCATCCTATGACTGATGCCATGTCACTGAGCTTTTCAGGGAGGCCATTTCTACTGCCAGGTGTATTTTCTATGAATTGCATGGCTGTGTGCTCGATTTTATACACCCTGTCAGACCCTGATGGCATATGGATAGGGCTACATTTAAATGTTTTTTACAGAAGAATTATGAAATGCATAACCATGGTTAGCAATTGAAAGGAACAGTTTGGAGATTCATGGGGGGATGATTATACCAAGGTGAGGACACAACAGTTAACCTTAAACAAGAGTAATTGTGCTTTTTACATTTAACTGTACTTTTCACCACATTAGTTTATAAACGAAATTCTGAAATATTCTGGATAACATCAGTAACCATGATAAGAATATTTCCTGGGACAATGGTCTGGTAGATCAAACATAAGACCCAAAAAATCACAAAGGTTTTTTGGTGAGAGGACTAACTTTGGTGTCTCCAAGGGCCCACAAGCTCTCCAAAAGTGTGCACTGATCCTAAGTTCATTTTCCATGCACTTTTATGAACTCAAAGAGAGTCTTCAACTATTAAGTTGCTTTGTTTTGAGCTCTTCCTAGCTGGCCTGAGGAACTAGAGCGAGCAACACTTGGCATTGTTTTGTTTGGCACACAACCCTGCATCCCTCCCTCACACAATTACTGTCGTTGTTACGCAAATCCAAATACGGTCCATTTATAAATCACAATCGGGTTCAGGGTGGGCATTCATTTGTAAGCCTGTTCTATGCCAACATGACTGGCTAAGTTATAAAATACAATATTACAGTGTATAGGCTTTCACAATGCAATTCGAGGAAACAGATTAACGCTTGGTGTGCATAGAAAGGAGTCCTGAGTGCATTCAGGTGTGCGGTCCATGGCAAACGTTCTTCACAATACACAAGACATAATGCTCATTCTTTCAAACAACCCATTGGTTTGCTGTCATCTTGTTAACTAACTGTACATCAAACATAGTGATCACAAAACATTGACACTATATATGACATGAGTTTTTATTGTAAGGAAACGTGAAGGCACATTGGACTCACGGGTGTTTTGGCTTGGCTTGTATTGACTCAACGTGGTATTATTTATCAAATCCCATCAACCAATTTTATTTATTTGATTACATAACATGTGTTACAGTGTTATTGCTGGGTTAAGCGAAATTCTTATATCCTCAATGCCTCAAAAAATCTTCAAAATACATAGAGTCCTCTAATTTACAACATGTTCCCGCACTCAGACAACAAAAAAATGTGCTAAAGTTACCCAGTTTAGTGGGTGGGATGAGGTGCTCAAGTTCAGAACGGGCTGTAAGTCAAAACCATTAAAGTGCTGTGAAGCGCAGAAGGCCAGAGCTCTGACGTCATGGTCAGCAGTTACATGTCAGGCACTGCTCTCCATTTTCAAGCCGTATATGGTACAAGTGTAAAGGGTTAGGCCCCTGTAAACTTGGCCTCAAAGTGATACATCTGGATCAAGGATCAGTATTTACTAGGGGCACTTAAACTCATTTTGAATGGAAGAGTTGTGGTTAATGGAGGATTTACTGACAGGCCAGTCGACCGTTCAGCTTAAAGACCAACCAGCGCCAGAGGGGTGCTCCATAAAATATATATCGATGATATAAAGTTAGTCAATCTCGCACAAGTTGTAATGACACACACAAGGCTTACCGTAAAGTAATTTCCTTACTGGTTTCTTTCAGGGTCCTTTACTTAAACACATCAAATTAAAATCCAAATTATGAGTTTTCCTCTGTAATAACGAATGACCCAATGTATGTAAAAGCCCTGACTGCTCAGAGTCATGCCCTGTTCTTCTACTCCAAGGATCATCAACTAGATTCAGCCCCGGGCAGATTTATTTCCTTAAAGCGATGTTCAGGGGGCCCAGAACAAATTACAAATAATTTGTAGACTGCAAATTGACCGCAATAAGCCAACAGATATTTAATGTTTGACTAAAACATAATCATTTCAGACCTTGTTTACATTGTATTACTGTCCATATCTCTCTGTTTAATGCGTGGACTACTTTGGGAACAGATTTCAAAATTAAAATCACTTAGAGCTGATTTGCTTAGGTTTTTACAGCTATTTGCCTCAGAAAACTGGCGGGGATAAAAAAATCACCAGTTTGGGAACCCCTGTTCTACTCTATAATTTTCACCAAGGTATACTGCAGACGCTGGACAACTTATGGGCACCTAAAGCTGCAAACCACCCCCCCTCCCTCAGCGCAATGAAAACATTGGTCTTTTCTGGTGTATTTAATTTTCCTATGTAGATCTAGCAAGAAGATACCTCTCTATCCTCCAGAACGAACGTTTGCCTTTGTCTTACAGTCGAGCCTGAAAATAAATAGTGCCTCCGGGATATTTGGCAGTTTCTTTGTGTTTAAAGCAGTTGTACATCCTATGTCCACAGTGTTATGTTCTGTGAGGTGCTAAATTAACCAAAAATTTCAGATGTCTCAAGCTGGACCATAACAGGACATAACATAACTGTTTGATTTATAGGGGTCTTGTTCAGTTACGGGAGCAAAGGACAAAAAAAGGCCTTTCGTTTTTCTGGCAGCAGAAGCATGAGAAGAAAAGCATGCGACGACCAACAGCAGTCTTCAAATGAATTGAATCTGATCTTTCATGTTTTTACGTAATGACGTTCCTTCTAATGTGTGGATGTATCGGAGCACATGTGCACATGTGTCAGCCATTGACATTGGCGTCGGCACGTGGTCTCGAAATGTGTTTTTTCATCGGATTACGTGCCTTGAGTGTGGGGCTCCTCAAGCTCTTCTGAAATCTCCTAAACCCGGTCGAGGCCTTAGGAAAACCAAGGGGCAGCACGGAGACGTCGGGACGGGTTGAAGTTTTTTGGAGTGATAAAGTCAGGAGAGAACATGCCTTGCCTCCCGTCCCTCTCAGCGCACACACGCGTCCACACGCACATGTGCTAATGGCAGGCAAACACACACACTCTTCAATGCACTCGAACATAGCGAGGTGTGCGTATGTGTGTGGGGGGGCATAGGGGGGATTGGGACGCGTTGGAATTGAGTGATAAGTTTAAGAACGATTAATTAGGAGAGAACCATGCCTTTCATCAACTCAACACCCACACAGACCTCAAGGCACTTGGATCATAGCTGAGGTGCATTGCCTGTTGTGCGGGGCCCATTTCTGCTGCTTTTCGATATGCCTAATGGGGAGAACGGTTGGGGAGCAGCGCCCTGTCTATCAGGCTACACCTGGTCCACAGGCGGTCTCGAAAAATGGAATCTCCTCAAACCCAAAGTTAAAAACAAACAAAGCATTTCCAGACCTTTTCAATTTAGTAGAAATATTGCCTCTGTCTCACTCGCTCCCTTCAAGATTAAAGCCCCCAGAAAACATTTCCAAAGAGAGACAATGAAACACTCCTTTTCCCAGAAAAAAACACTTGGTCAGCATTCATTATACTCCCCCGATTCAGAAACCCAAACCGTTGACTACAAACAAAACCTAATAATAATGATAATTCCATTGTACTCCCTCCAATCATAAGTTTTACATTTCCTCAATGGTTATATGTACTTAATTGAACATGCGCTACCCTTGGATACAATACTTTACTTCAAATCTCTGAAATTCCCTACTACTTGACTAGTTCTGCCCAAGCTTGCTTGGCAACATTAAAACCCATTTATCTGTCTGCAACCAGTCTCTCAAAGTGCTTGATAGGAATACCCAGCCATTAGACACACACAACTGTGATTAATGTTCACTGTCCCGTAAAATAAAATGGACTCAACCTGCAATCCACTTTACTGACCTGACATTGTTCCACGTAATGGAAACAGATTATAATGTTAGAATACATTAACTTCCTGTTCCAATTCCCTGCTGTTACCTAAACAATCAACCAAGAATCAATAACCAGAAACTATCACAAAGCTTTTATCCGACATCAGTCAATCCATAAGAATAAAAACACATTTCGATGGGCACAACTCTATCGCAATTATCTCTCCCTATTATTTAGAATTCATTAGATTTAGGTAACGGTCTTCTTCTAATGATTCAGTCATTTAAATACGACTCCATCCTCATAGGTTATTCCCGCAGACCATTTAGGCAAGACAACGTATTACATCGAAATCGTCTGCTATTATTTGAAGAATTAGTCTTTCAATTTAACCTGTTTTAATGTCCTATCTCATCGCCATTGAAACATTTTCTAGCGTCTGATCCTGTCATTTCCCCCCCCTTCTCTCGTCCCTTCCCCTTTAAGGCTTCCTTTATGTTGTCTACAATTACCCCGATAGTTACTGTCAGATGCTCTGACTCAACCTGTTCTTCTCTTTTACAGTCTCGGTGATTATGGCCTATTCTATTGCAGTGTTTACACGGTGCCTCACAATCTCTAGCAAAATGACCCGGTTTGTGACAGTTAAAGCATCTATCTCCCCCTTTCTTTTGACTGTCTCTATCACTTTTCTCAACTTCTCTTTCTCTACTCTATCCACTTTCTCAATAAGTTTGCTAAATCCTTGTCCTCCTTTCTGTGCCTCTTCCTCTCTTTCTCTCAGCTCCCTGAGGACCAGCATATGGGGGAGGGGGTAACGGACGGGCGGGCCCTGACCGGCTGCCTCCGTCATTACCACCCCTCGTCGTCTGGATTTTCCCTCTCCCCTAATTTGAGTTTAGGTGAAATCTCTGTGGGAGACGTGGGAGTCCTCTCTGTCTGCTTCTGGCTACCTAATTCTTTCCTCCTAGTAGGCTCCCTTTTTCTTGGCCCCCTCCGCTCTTTTTCTAGCTTCAGCCAGCCAATACGAGCGTCTTCTGTTGTTAATTTGTTTAGAGAGAAATAGCATTGTATTTGGTCAAACACTATTTTTCCCAACAGTTTGCTAAGAGCTGGCAGCAGGCTGATAGATCTGCTGTTAAAACCATTAAAAGGTCGCTTTACCACTCTTGGGTAACGGAATGACTATGGCGTCCCTCCAGGCCTGAGGTCAAAGACTTGCCTCTAGACTCAGATTAAAGATATGACAGATAGGAGTGGTTATAGAGTCAGCTACCATCCTCAGTAGCTTTCTATCTAAGTTGTCAATGCCAGGAGGTTTGTCATTATTGATCGATAACAATAATTATTTTTCCACATCACCCACTCTAACTTTACAAAATTCAATCTTACAATGCTTTTCTTTCATATATTTTTTTTAATGCATGAGCACGATGGCACACTTTTCATTGTAGGAATTTCCTTCCTAAGTTTGCTCACTTTGCTAATGAAGTAATCTTTCAAATTATTAGCAATATCAAATGGTTTCGTGATGAACAAGCTGATTCGATTCATTTAAAGTACTCATATTTTTTAAAATAATTCTTTAAATCATTCATCTTGACTTCATAATACAGTTTCTTCATCTTTTTGTTAAGTTCAGTCGAATCATTTCTCAGTTTGCAGTAAGTCAGACGGTCAAATGTAAAGCCAGACTTATTAGCCACTCCTTTCTTAGCCACTCCATCTCTTTCAACCATACAGTTTTCAATTCCTTATCAATCCATTAAGCCCAAACAGTTCTGAAAGTGCGCTTCTTAAGAGGTGCATGTTTATCAATTATTGGAAGAAGCAATTTCATAAATTCATCAAATGCAGCATCTGGATGCTCCTTATTAATCACATCAGACCAACAAATATTTGTAACATCATCCACATAAGAGTCACAGCAATGTCTTTGGTATTAACTCTTATACACTATTTCAGGGCCAGCTTTTGGCTTTCCTATTTATAGCCAGTGGTTCTTCCTTTAAAAGTTGCGTCGTACTGCAGCACAGCTTGCGGGCTGCCTCAGAATTCTATGGCAYGTTATTTAAGTGTCAGCCATTAATGCTAGTTAGTGCTAGTTTGACCACCAGAGGGCATCTTTGAGAAGACTTTGACTGTTTTTAATATTGGCTGTACTAGAGAATTTAAAACCTTTTTTTGCAAATTTTAAGAAAAGCTAAGAAATGTAGCTTAATTAATTTGATTAATACTATAGTGTTTCTATTCCAAATTTTTTTATAAAAACGAAACCCTCAGGGTTTCCGTTAGGAAAATATGACGCTGTACAAAGTGACCGGTCGGGAGTAGGCTGCTAAGTGACTGCGAGTGAAGAGCAAAATAATCCTAACATTTCCATACCCTAATTGTAGTCTAACCAATACMCAAACGGAGATTCAGTGAAAATAAAAAATCTCATTGATTTATCAAGACCAGTCCCCATGCTTGTCTCAGAGCAGCGTGAAACGGTGCTGAAATAGTTGACCACGCACAGGTAGGCTATTGCTTCAAATCCTATTGTAACAATTGGATGACTTTGGGTGTTCCAGTAAGCAACAATTTGTTGCCTTCATTTGTCTATTTTATTCCAATATTTCTGTCATTCAGGGATATTTATTCCCATAGTAATATGTTATGGTTCTATCCAGATGTGGTTACAAAACAATGCATTTGGTGGACTCTATTGAGAGTCTATTGTCCTGCTGATAGCCCATCAAGGGAGGATGGCTTGTTTTGTATTCTTATTAAAAGAACTCCAGCACAGAGAAGAGAAAGGACCCTTGAATAATTAAATATGTCGATAAAATACTGTTAGACTTGGAGATTATGGACAGTGCTATTCACCTGTGTTACGCCGAACGCGAAAGCCCAGGAAAATGAGCAGATACAGTAGGCTACAATACTGTTACCTAGGCCTAATAATGCTAAAAAATAATGCTTAAATAAATTGACTGCTGGTCTTCACTGTATGCTGCACATTTTTACATTGTATTCCATTTCCGGCGAGAYTATTCAAGCCATCGACTCACTGATGGTTGAAGATGCTGGCATCATGGCACAACATCAACATCGCTCTAATCACAGTCAGAAGACAGTTGAACAGTTGGATTTATGGAATGGCTCTGTAAGACATTTTCTGTATATATATATATTTATATAAATACGTATATATATTCGTCTGACAAACAAAGAACTTTGCGTCCTGCAGACCCAGGCATGGATCAAAGCTGGCAAGACATCCAATGACATCATCAAGAAATATGCTGGACCCTATGTCAGAGACTGGTTTTTCAGACCACATCATGCCTATTGTCCTGCTAATAGCCCTTGTGAAAAACAAGTGTTTGAAATCATGTTCCTTACTTTCTCCCCCTTCCACTTGCCTCTTCCATTTTTGCGGTGATGCTGCAATTAGTTATTTGTAATTTTGGTTAGAGCAGACATTTCCATATATTTGTGTTAGCTGCATGTGTGAAATAACTCCACCAGTCTGGTTTATGATATATTTTACAAAGATTTTACCGATTTTTATTTTATTTTTATCAATTAGTGTATTTGAGATTAACCACAATATTTGTTGTATTACTTGTTCTGTCTTTTCTGGTGGATTAAAATGAAATTGTAACCAACTTTCTATGGCTTGTTTAAAAATAGATCTATTCAATTTAGAGGATTGGAGGATTCATTAATTAATATCTAAGGGGCATTTTTTGTTAGGACGAATCTGGTCTGTGATATTGATTTAGGAATGTAAAACCTTACAGAGAATATCTAAGGGACTTTTATATGTGGCACAGCTGTCGATTTTTTTTTGGTTCCTTATGAAACTGGTATATAAATCAGCAAAAAAAGAAACGTCCTCTCACTGTCGTCTGTGTTAATTTTCAGCAAACTTAACATGTGTAAAATATTTGTATGAACATAACAAGATTCAACAACTGAGACATAAACTGAACAAGTTCCACAGACATGTGACTAACAGAAATTGAATAATGTGTCCCTGAACAAAGGGGGGGTCAAAATAAAAGTAACAGTCAGTATCTGGTGTGGCCACCAGCTGCATTAAGTACTGCAGTGCATCTCCTCCTCATGGACTGCACCCGATTTGCCAGTTCTTGCTGTGAGATGTTACCCCACTCTTCCACCAAGGCACCTGCAAGTTCCGGACATTTCTGGGGGGAATGGCCCTAGCCCTTACCCTCTGATCCAACAGGTCCCAGACGTGCTCAATAGGATTGAGATCCGGGCTCTTTGCTGTCCATGGCAGAACACTGACATTCCTGTCTTGCAGGAAATCACGCACAGAATGAGCAGTATGGCTGGTGGCATTGTCATGCTGGAGGGTCATGTCAGGATGAGCCTGCAGGAAGGGTACCACATGAGGGAGGAGGATGTCTTCCCTGTAACGCACAGCATTGAGATTGCCTGCAATGACAACAAGCTCAGTCCGATGATGCTGTGACACACCGCCCAGACCATGACGGACCCTCCACCTCCAAATCGATCCCGCTCCAGAGTACAGGCCTCGGTGTACGCTCATTCCTTCGATGATAAACGCGAATCCGACCATACCCCGGTGAGACAAAACCGTGACTCGTCAGTGAAGAGCACTTACAACAGGCCTACAAGCCCTCAGTCCAGCCTCTCTCAGCTTATTGCGGACAGTCTGAGCACTGATGGAGGGATTGTGCATTCCTGGTGTAACTCGGGCAGTTGTTGTTGCCATCCTGTACCTGTCCCACAGGTGTGATGTTCGGTTGTACCGATCCTGTGCAGGTGTTGTTCACGTGGTCTGCCACTGCGAGGACGATCAGTTGTCCGTCCTGTCTCCCTGTACCGCTGTCTTAGGCGTCTCACAGTATGGACATGGCAATTTCTTGCCCTGGCCACATCTGCAGTCTTCATGCCTCCTTGCAGCTTGCCTAAGGCAAGTTCATGCAGATGAGCAGGGACCTGGGCATCTTTTTTTGGTGTTTTTTCAGAGTCAGTAGTCAGTAGAAAGACTTCTTTAGTGTCCTAAGTTTTATAACTGTGACCTTAATTGCCTACCGTCTGTAAGCTGTTAGTGTGACAATACGAGGCGGATGCAAGATGCAAGCAACGATGGTTTAATGAATACAGTTTACAGCAGCACAGGACAGACAGACTGTACTCAGACGGAATCCGACCCAGGGACTAGGGCGCATCTTCCGATGAATAGCGTGCTGAGAAATCCAGGGAGTGTGTCCGGATGGGTAGGAAGGAGCACAGAGAATAATCCACACAAGGGCGGCGAGAGAATGAGCACGGACACACGACACAACCTCAGGGAAGTAACAACGATCTGACAACAAGAACACTGGTTACAGAAATATAAAGGGAAGATAAGTGATTCCAGCTGGCGAGATCAATCAGGCCGAGATTGGGAACCACGCCCACAAAACACGGGAGAGAGAGAGAGAGAGAGAGAGAAGAGAGAGAGAGAGAGAAGAGAGAGAGAGGAGAGAGAGAGAGAGAGAGAGAAAAGAGAAAGAGAAAGAGAGAGGGAGGCAGTGGATTCATGAACCGTGACAGTTAGTGTCTTAACGACCGTTCCACAGGTGCATGTTCATTATTGTTTATGGTTCATTGAACAAGCATGGGAGACAGTGTTTAAACCCTTTACAATGAAGATCTGTGTAGTTATTTGGGATTTTTACGAATTATCTTTGAAAGACAGAGTCCTAAAAAGTAGGCCTGTAGGCCTCATTGACCTGAGCTCATACACTTGTTTTTGAGTTTAAAAAAAGCATAATGTATGGATTATTTTGACTATAACAAATACTCAGATAAAACATATTGTGCTATTTATCAACAGACTACTTTGTGTCAAAGTTTAACAAGGACTCTCTCCTCCTCACCAATGTCATGATCAAGATATGATCAAGAGCCTCACATACAGTACATCGTTTGGTCATTGTGCTGCCACAGAATGAATTGTGAGCAAGGTCTCAAAAAAGCTTATATATATATTATTGAAACAATGTTGCGATTGTTTGTGAAGAATGCCAACAGGTGTGGTTCCGTGGGGGAAAGATTCTATTGGAGAAAGGTTCCGTGGGGGTTGCCATGGAAGCAAGAAGGGAGTGAGGTGTGTGCGTGTGTGTGCTCAAACACACATGCATGTGGGGGTCTGGGAGAGAGAGGTGTGTCCATCTGATGAATGGGCATGTGCCTGAATTTTCATTTCTAATGACTGGTCAATTTTTACCGGGAACATCACATGTGTACAAAAGTTAAATAACACCCAAAATGTTATGAAAATGCTCTGTGTGGACAAAGTCATCGAACCTTATGACAATCAGATTAAATTCACAAATCTTTCAGAGAGAAAGCTTGTAAATCGGTCCAATTCGACCGGAACACAGCAGGAGGGAATAAAGGCTAATTGATCATTAGAAACCCTTTTTTGCAATTATGTTAGCACAGCTGAAAACTGTTTTTCTGATTAAAGAAGCAATAAAATTGGCCTTCTTTAGACTCGTTGAGTATCTGGAGCATCAGCATTTTTGGGTTGCATTACGGGCTAAAATGGCAGAACAAATACCTTTCTTCTGCAACTTGTCAGTCTATTCTTGTTCAGAGAAATGAAAGTTATTCCATGCGAGAAATTGCCAAGAAACTGAAGATCTCGTACAAAGCTGTGTACTATTGCCTTCACAGAACAGCGCAAACTGGCTCTAACCAGAATAGAAAGAGGAGTGGGAGGCCCCGGTGCACAACTGAGCAAGAGGACAAGTACATTAGAGTGTCTAGTTTGAGAAACAGACGCCTCACAAGTCCTCAACTGGCTGCTTCATTAAATAGTACTCGCAAAACCCCAGTCTCAACGTCAACAGTGAAGAGGCGACTCCGGGATGCTGACCTTCTAGGCAGAGTTACAAAGAAAAAGCCAAATCTCAGACTGGCCAATAAAAATAAGATTAAGATGGGTAAAAGAACACAGACACTGAACAGAGGAACTCTGCCTAGAAGGACGCGTCCATAGAATATGTGTGCAGTGCCCTCTGCGGTTTGTGTCTCGTGTTAAATGTATATCTATTCAGGAACAGAGAAGGGATCTTGGTTGTGTGATATACACTGAGTATACTAAACATTAGGAACACCTTCCTAATATTGAGTTGTCCCCCCCCCTTTTACCTTCAGAACAGCCTCAATTCATCAGGGCATGGACTCCACAAGGTGTCAAAAGCGTTCCACAGGGATGCTAGTCCATGTTGACTCCAATGCTTCTCACAGTTGCGTCAAGTTGCCTGGACCATTCTTGATACACAGGAAACTGTTGAGCGTGAAAAACCCGGCAGTGTTYTTGACACAAACCGGTGTGCCTGGCACCGACTACAATACCCCGTTCAAAGGTACTTAAATATTTTGTATACACACAACCCCCAAGCCTGAGTAATTCACACACGTGTGCACTTGTAACATCCTTTAGCATCACACCTCTGTATCAGCCTCTCCGCTTTTAGCTGCTTTGTTTTCAGTGACATTGCAGCCATCCCCTCCCTGTACTTTGTGAAGTGCGTTTGTGTGCATATGCGTGTGTTTGTGTGTGTGTGTGTGTGTGTGTGCCCCCCCAGGAAAACGGAGTCCAGCAACCTCCAAACATTCACCATGCGTTGGAAGGCGAAACACGCTAAAATTCCCTCACCAAGAAGTAAAATGACACACAAATATGTCACATGACACAAGTCTGTCACACAAGTGTGTGGTCTGGCCACCTTTGATATTGACATTATTGACACCGAAACCTATTTGTTCGCTACACTAGCATTTGGCATGCATTCCAACTAGTATGCAAGTATGTGTGAAAGTATTTATGACTTGCTATACACTATTATTGGGAACCCCACAGCAATGTTGTACTTTGTATGCAAAAGGAGTTGCCAACTGAACCAAAATGCTCTTTGTTTGTAACAATGGTCTAGACCGACGTTCAGGGATAATCTGGGGTTACGTTTCCTCTAGGTACAGATCTAGGATCAGCTTTCTCTGTTCCAATCCTAACCATGTGGGGAAAATGCTAAACTGATGCAAGATCAGTGTCTATGGGCCACTTCAACCTTCATTCATTTCCAGATGAGACAAAACCTGGGGGAGCCAGTCAGACGATATATCTTGTGACAGTTTGCAGACTGGACCTCGCTGTACAAATGTTTGGAGTATTAGAATAATTGATTATGCTTATGTTACATTAATAGAAAGGGAGGGGTTATAAGACCCCTCCCTCTTTACATGTATAGGGTCATAGACTACAGATTAACAATACAAATTCATTGTAGAGGTTTAGTATTCCACAATTGTTTTTATTTCTCTCTATTTCATTATGAAGAGGCCCCTCTGAGTAATGTGTGACTGTGAAGAAGGAGCTCTGCAGGGGAGTGGAGGAGATAAGGCTAGTCAAACATTCCACAAGAAATCAGCTTTGGGGAGTGGACGTTTACTGCTAASTTTAAGATAACACTAAAAGCCATTGTTTATATAGGGTTTTGGTCTCAGGAGTAAAAAGGTAATGACTAGTTAGTGACATCACTAAGGCGGGACTTCGGTTTAATAAAACAACTTGAGACCTTTTGTTTGATGCAGAACTTACTCGGAAACATGCGTGCTATGTTCCTGTTTGTCAACTTCTGTATGCAATTGCATTAATAAAGGTTTTTGAATGATTTAATTAAAGATATTGTCATAATGCTAATTTCACCAATGAACCAATGATTGACAAAGAAGGACGTAAGGAACGAACCCTAACAGTATCAGAAAATGATTCAATATTTCTTAATGTCTCATTATGTTCCATTATAAATGATTTGGCCATCAGCAGTCGGGTGAGTATGGTGAGTGACCTCTTTGCTTATCCCAGCCCTTCTGAGGCCCCCTGAMCCCCCACACTCTCTTGCTGCYTCTCTCTCTCCCTCCACTTTCTCTCATTGTCTCTCCCTCCCTTGACTCTCTCTATTTTTTTCTCTCTCTCCACTGAGCAGTGAGATTTTAATCATCATCATCAAATCATTTATCATCATTTAATTCACTTGGTATTACAGTTAAAAAAAATATATATATATATTTTTTTACAATCGCTAGGACCCATTTCTCAATATTTAGGTCACTTTTTCAAAACCCTCCTAACCAACTTTCAGCTTGGCACAGCAGTTCATTTCACATCCAAAATGCAGTAAAATTACCAAAACACTTCACACATGTCTCAAATCAACTCATTCTTCCTTAGCTCTAGAAAAGGTGGTCACCCAACAAGCACACTTTGTCACTCATAAAACAATGACCTAAAAACACTAACAACAGGTAGCGTTACACAATGTTCTCTTTTGTAAAAAATCTTTACATAACAAGAATGACACCTCTCTACTGTTTAGAATTCACTGCAATATACAGTTGAAGTCAGAAGTTTACATTCACCTTAGCCAAATACATTTAAACTCAGTTTTTCACAATTCCTGACATTTAATCCAAGTAAAAATTCCCTGTCTCAGGACAGTTAGGATCACCAGTTTATTTTAAGAATGTGAAATGTCAGAATAATAGTAGAGAGAATTATTTATTTCAGCTTTTATTTCTTTCATCACATCCCCAGTGGGTCAGAAGTTCACATACACTCAATTAGTATTTGGTAACATTGCCTTTAAATTGTTTAACTTGGGTGAAACGTTTCGGGTAGCCTTCCACCTGCTTCCCACAATAAGTTGGGTGAAATTTGTCCCATTCCTCCTGACAGAGCTGGTGTAACTGAGTCAGGTTTGTAGGCCTCCTTGTCGCACACGCTTTTTCAGCTCTACCCACAATCTTTCTATGGGAATGAGGTCAGGGCTTTGTGATGGCCACTCCAATACCTTGACTTTGTTGTCCTTAAGCCATTGTGCCACAACTTTGGAAGTATGCTTGGGGTCATTGTCCATTTGGAAGACCCATTTGCGACCAAGCTTTAACTTCATGACTGATGTCTTGAGATGTTGCTTCAATATATCCACATAATTTTCATCTCTCATGATGCCATCTATTTTGTGAAGTGCACCAGTCCCTCCTGCACCAAAGCACCCCCACAACATGATGCTGCCAGCCCCGTGCTTCACGGTTGGGATGATGTTCTTCGGCTTGCAAGCCTCCCCCTTTTTCCTCCAAACATAACGATGGTCATTATGGCCAAACAGTTAMATTTTGTTTCATCAGACCAGAGGACATTTCTCCAAAAAGTATGATATGTGTCCCCATGTGCAGTTGCAAACCGTAGTCTGGCTTTTTATGGCAGTTTTGGAGCAGGGGCTTCTTCCTTGTTGAGTGGCCTTTCAGGTTATGTCCATATAGGACTCGTTTTAATGTGGATATAGTTCCTTTTGTACCTGTTTCCTCCAGCATCTTCACAAGGTCCTTTACTGTTGTTCTGGGATTGTTTTTCACTTTTCGCACCAAAGTACGTTCATCTCTAGGAGACCGAACGCGTCTCCTTCCTGAGCGGTATGGCGGTTGCGGGGTCCCATTGTGTTTAAACTTGCATACTATTGCCTGTACAGATGAACGTGGTACCTTTAGGCGTTTGGAAATTGCTCCCAAGGATGAACCAGACTTGTGGAGGTCTACAATTTTTTTGTCTGAGGTCTTGGCTGTTTTATTTTGATTTTCCCATGATGTCAAGCAAAGAGGCACTGAGTTGGAAGGTAGGCCTTGAAATAAATACACAGGTACACCTCCAATTGACTCAAGAAATGTAATGTAGACTATCAGAAGCTTCTAAATAATTTTCTGGAATTTTCCAAGCTGTTTAAAGGCACGTCAACTTAGTGTATGTAAACTTCTGACCCACTGGAATTGTGATACAGTGAAATAATCTGTCTGTAAACAATTGTTGGAAAAATTACTTGTGTCATGCACAAAGTAGATGTCGTAACCGACTTGCCAAAACTATAGTTTGTTAACAAGAAATTTTTGGAGTGGTTGAAAAACGAGTTTTAATGACTCCAACCTAAGTGTATGTAAACTTCTGACTTCAACTGTATGTTGCAGGTATGAATCAGAAATGATGCAATATGTTTTGTGTCCTTTTTTGGCATTGAGTGATTCCAAAATACAATAATTTGTATTTACACCATCTACCGATACAGATACAGTAGCAATACTAGTCAACCCTGTCTTCTGCATTTGGCCACAAGTTCTCATCCACATCACATCTTATGTCATCTTGGGCAATACACCTAGGAAATAATATTTTGGCATGCCTGGTCCATCCCTGGCAATCTTCTGCAGAYATGTCCAGGCATCCAGCATTCATTGCGTCCAGGAGGGACATTTGATCMTGTGGATGGTGGTCATAAACCTTCCACCTCCATGAGGAAAATAATTCCTCTRTGGGGTCGAGGAATGGAGAGTAAGGTGGGAGGAAARGYGACACCATCCTGGGATGGGGTGAAAACCRCTCTGTGACTGCAYGGGAGKGGTGAAAKGCCACATTGTCTCATACAATTACAAATGTTGGCCGATTTCGCCTCACTGCAACCCTTTCCTCACCTGGCACAACCCTTCCAAAGAGGTCATCCAGGAATGAGACGCTTGTGTTGTGTGGCCCAATTAGCCATTTGTGTAACAGCAATCCATTAGAGGATATTGCTGCACACATTGTGATGTTGGCACCCTCTGGCCCTGGACATCCACTGTGGCTCTTTTTCCACATTTCTTCTCCGCCGCTGTGTTTTGGCCAAGTTGAAAGTAACCTCATCCACATACTGTAGATGAATGTATCGGGTGTTTGCCTGGCTTCAATCTCCATGACTCTCTAAGGCAACATAAGAGTTAGGCTATTATGGTAGTTTACATTATACCTAAAAACATGCCATTATGTGCCTCTGCCCTGTTTGGTTTTGTTCAAAACCAGYTCTGTATTTTATAGTCATCTTAACTGGAAATATGGGTTCCTAAGTTGCTTGACTCGTTCAGAGTTCCTCTCAAAGGGGACAGTGTACAACTGACTTGATGTTGTTTCAGGACTCTAGAAATAGTTGTTATGCTTACATTGTGAATATCTTCAAATGTAATGTTGTCTGCCAACACTCTGTCCCGAATCTCTGTGAGTTTTATGCCATTGTTTCTGATGATCATATCAACAATTTCAGTTTCCTGCACAGCAGTGAAAATCCTCCCTTTACCGCCTGTGGGAGGTAATTGTTGGGTCCTAAGCAGAAATACAAAAACAATKACACACAAGTGGGTTTGGAGGCTTTGCTCAACTTACTTCTGTAATGTGCAGTTCAGTCAGATGCCCTTGCAGAATGCACATCTTACCTTGTTGTTTTGCCGGAAATATGTAACAGTAGATGATACTGTTGAGCGTTGCAGATTTGGCTGTACTCTCAGACCAGCCTCTATCATTGATAGACCATGATTTATTACAGGATCAATTATAGCGGCCCTAATCTCATCTGAGACTACAGCTCTTGATCTTCGTCTCAGTYTTCTTCCACCACGCATACATACTCCTCTCCCTTTCCCTCTTGCAGCCAGTCTTCTTCCTCTGTCAGCCACTTCTCTATTTCTGGCTGGGTCCATGTTTACATCACAGTACAGCATTATTCCTAAAATGTCCCCTTTAATATAGATGGTAATGACATAGAAAGACTAACACCTGGGTAGGTGTTCAGCTACAATGGGAATCAGCTGTGGTTGGTCTAACTATTTTGATAGTATTTAATTTTTTAGATTTGGAATATATTTCAATGCGGTATTACTGTAGAAATGTAGCAAATTGCTGTCTTATTCAATTTTGTGTTATGTTAGGTTTTGAATTTAAGTTTAACAGTTTTGAAAAGAGTATGTAAACATGTGCAAATAGGACTGTAGGTACATAGAGTTTTGGTGGTAGTTGTGTCTGAGTGAGAAAATAATTGATCAAATTTGAAAGTTGTAGTCATTGAACGCATTTTGTGCCAAAGCAATGAAGAATGATCCACAGTTTCGCCCCAAATAGATTGCTGTTGTGCTCACTGTGTGAAGAGTTTTGAAAAAGTGACCTAAGTATTGAGAAATGGGTCCTAGCGATTGTAAAAAACTGTTAAGGTAAGCGTTATGTTCCAATACAACAGCCTATAATTTTGACTTGCTTCTTGGGACTGGTTGGAACATCTAGTCACTCCAACCAATGTTACTTACAATGCTCTCCTTTGTGCTATTGTACAGCGAGGTAAGTTGGAACCGTTGATGGCCAAATAGTTATTCCAGTGTCATGGCAATTATAATGTCATGACAATACAACAACATATCCAGAGAAAACAATAAAATTGACAAATTAACCTAGAGTCGATGTCCGCGCCCCCACAAAAATCGAATTAGGTTAATAAAAAAAGACTCATAAAAATCTGTTAGTTTAAGCTTGAGATATCTGGTGCTTTGGATGCGTCTCAATCCACCAACGTCGCACTTCCACATTTTAGCAGGCACTCTTATCCAGAGCGACATACAGTAAGTAGTGAGTGCATACATTTTCACACTGGTACCCTTTGGGAATCAAACCCACAACCCTGGCGTTGTAACGCCATGCTCTACTAATGCTCTGCCATGTTCTACCAGCTGAGCCACACAGGACCATCTGTGGTGAATGGCGACAGAGCTAGAGCRGTGTTTGTCAGACCATAAGACATCCAGAAAATCGGTCTTCTCAAAAAATCGTCTGTAGCGTCTGAATGGTTTKGCCCCTCTATGGAATGATGAGACTYTCGCAAAGACGATGGTGTTCTCAGTTTTGCTCTACGACCCCCACAAGYGTCTGAATTCGATACAGCTGATCTGCCAACTTCTGTCTGTAGTGTCCGAACAGTTTGGGCTACACACTAATAACCCCTTTGTGGAATGGTGAGACTCTCACGAACACTTACATGTCAGTTGTTTTGCTCTAGTACAGCCACAGGCCTCACAAGACTCGTCTGAAGGTCACCCGGTGCCAAGAATAAGGGGTTCAATACATGTATTTTTTWAATAAATATATTTCCTGATCTTTCTTATAGCTCTCGGATATAGGACATACACTTCAGAACAAACTTCCTTTAGATTTTGGGGGGGAGACTATCGGTTGTTCCATGTAGTGAATCAGTTTGTCACATATGCTCTCTCTCTGGCGGTCTAGGTCGCCATTCTCCCGCGCCTCAGCCGGATTGACCGTTTCCAGCGCCTCAGCAGAGATGACCGGTCCGTTACTGTTTCTATTTCAGTTTCATGTCTGGGCGTTGTTCGTGTTTCTTGTTTTGTATTATGTTTCGTTCATTTATTAAGTTATTCACTCCCTGAACTTGCTTCCCGACTCCCAGAATAACGTTACACTGTTATTCAATAAGCAGTAAGGCTGAATAAAATGTTTCATCAAATAAATTTGTAGTATAGTTTTTTGGTACTTCAAGGGGTCTTAMATTTTTTAATCAAATAGCAAAATTATCCTTGGTATGACCGTATGAAAACAATTCCATATAGCTTAGTACAGTGGTCACCAACCGGTCCAAGGCATTTCTAGTCGATCCCAAACATTTCTGTAAAAAACCCAACGATAMAGCCTTGCGTTCCTATTTTTTTAATTAGTTTCGGGCTGTTGGTGGTAGGTGCAGCCAATTCAATTCAGCTGCCCTGCGCACCGGGTAGGCAAACTGTTGCCATTTCATGTCTGAAGGTACAAACTCTGCCTTCCAGGTGGGCCTGGAGAGGAAATCAAGCAACCGCTGGCCAATCAGATTGCTCAGATGAGCGATTCTGCAGTAACATAGCAGGCATAAAAGAAAGCTACGGCAAAATTGATACTGTGAGATTTCAAAACGTTTAAAACCATGACTAGAGAGAGACTGTCAACGAATACAACAAAGAGCTGCTGTTTCTATGAGTGAGTTCATATTTAAGTTCTTACTCAGCACTGTTCAAACTTTGTATTCAACACTTTTATAAGCCATACAATGCGCGTTCTTCCCATTTCCACTCAGCGCTACAACAAGCAGTGCAGCAGTACTGAATGAGTAGGAAAGTGTATCTATAGGCTTGCGTTGTTATTATTAGCGCCTTGGGTCTTTTTAAATATCAAGGAATATTTCACTTTCTCTGTTCATAGGAGTAACAACATGAATTTGTGCATGAGGCAGAAATAATGCGGTGCGACTCGAGTTTCGCCATCAGCTGGTMTGCTGCTCTCAACCAGTCTGCTGCTCGCTCCCTCCCTCCGCTGAAACTGACCATCAGATGCAGGCATCATCATCCCAGTCAAATATAAAACAAGTTATTTAAATGTATGCTCACTCAGCTGTGCCTCACAAGTAATATAACTCTGGATCTATTACCGGTGTGATTAAATAAAAATGATCACACCGGTAAAAAAATGTCCCGAACAATACGTTGGCAGGTAAATTCAAGCAAAGCCAGTATGCGGTGATAATGTATTGGGCCATTAGCTTACTGCACAAACCTCATTGCTACAGTACTCTTTTTAAATGGTTAAATGTTGCATAGTCTTACATTTTTTAAAGTCATGTTAATAGAAAATCAGAGCGGTAGATCTCGGCATGCATTTTGACTCCGAAAGTGATCTCGACTCAGAAAAGGTTGGTGACCACTGGCTTAGTAGAACCCCACTCCCCCTCGGTTTAAACTGTAACGCGTTAACCATTCATATACATTCTCATTTCGGTCACTGTTAGCCCATTACCTCTTCCTCTTTAGAATAATTGTATTTGAGGGGTTATGTTCTTTCCTGTCTCAGTTGTCCAGCTCTATATTTCCAGTGTCAATGCATGCAGAGCTGAGTGCTTGAATCCATTGTCTGTGTRAAGGCCTAAACCTGCAGTCTAAATCAACCTCGTTGCATTATCCATTCTGGTAATATTTTTTGCAGCTTTCCAGCTTTGGCTATTTTCGTCGGGCAGACTTGTGCGTCACAAGCCCCGGAACAGTAATGTGATTTTCGAGATGATCCAAATCAATATTTGTGTATTAATAAAGGTGTTTGCATTTTAAAAGCCTCTCACAGCCACCTCCTCCCCCACTCTCTGCTCTCCCATCTCTCCATCCCTCCTTTCTTTTTTCCCCCCCATAATAGCATCCCAGTAGGGGAAGGAATCAACTGACACCATTCGTCTTTCATACCAATATCAATGATACCTGATACGTTTTTCATAGACATCTTCCCCCCTCCTGATGATATCTGTGCGACAGTGACAGAGAGGGATGAGGGCCTAAAAGAGCCATGCAAGTGGCTGTGAATGGGGTTTGAAAAGTGATCCGTCTGCCTCGTCCTTGCCTACAATTTCCATGACAGTGCCTGGGTCATGTTCATTAATGCACTCAATGGGTAAAACTTTACGAAATTTTGTAATGAAAGTGAATGTTTTCTATTGGACAAGTACAGGTGGTCCCTGCATGTTTCAGAACTGTTTGCTTTCACCTAGTGCCCAATGAACACAGCCCAGGCTTTGGCCATGTCTGACACACACCTAACCATTCCACAAGTAAATACTACTGTCAGGTATGAAGGTAAGACCCAGATGCAAGATGGTTTAATTATCCAACAGGGGCAGGCAATAGACAGGTCAAGGCGGGCAGGGGTCAGTAAACCAGAGGTGGAGCAACGGTACCGGACGGCAGGCAGGCTCAGGGTAGGCAGAGGTCAATAATCCAGAGGTGGGGCAAAGGCACAGGTCGGCAGGCAGGGTCAGAGTCAGGGGCAGGCAGAGTGGTCAGGCAGGCGGGCTCAGTCAGGACAGGCAAGGGTAAAAACCAGGAGGGAGAGAAAAAGAGAGACTGGAAAAGGCAGGAGCTTAGACRCAAAAACGCTGGTTGACTTGACAAACGAGACGAACTGGCAACAGACAAACAGAGAACACCGGTATAAATACACAGGGGATAATGGGGAAGATGGGTGACACCCRTAGGGGGGTGGAGACAATCACAAAGACAGGTGAAACAGATCAGGGTGTGACACTAYTATGTCATGGCCGACTTAGRTCTTTGGAAAATGTATGTTTWCCAACCACCGTTAAAGTTTTRGAACTTTCTTTACACATAAAGACAGTATAATGAATCCTGACCGGGGATCAAAATGAGTTCAAAAACAATTACCACCCAATCTTTCATGACTAATACAGCCGGTTTGATAGTTAACTAGTTAAACCAACTCAAGTGATTAAACATAGTGTTTAATTAAACATGTCTTCTTTTAAAAGTGCTGCTAGAAGTTGCACAGAACGGCAAAGTTACATCAAATGAATGATGAGTCATTGTCATCCCGCAGTGAACGCCAATCTGGCGGCCATTTTGACCTTCATCATAGCAGGAGATGAAGGAACATGAAGCACAAAAACACACAAGCGTAATAAGGGGCTCCTGCTATCGCTATTCACCCACCATCATTACCTTCGAGAGCTTAGGATCAAACCCCCCCCTTCATCCACGCCGCTGTAGATAAGAAATAATTATTAGTATTACTGCCATCGTTAAGCAGTGGCTCCTTATCTAAGCCGGTTTATATAAAAAATGATTTTGAAGGTTTCATGTATTCGCCTAGGATGATAGAGGCGTATGTGATGTGAAAGGAGAAGGGAGGAAGGAATAAGGTGATTTTAGACCTGGGGAATTTGACTCTGGAAGCTTTTCTCACCACTCCGTCTGGGCCGAATGGGTCACTCCTTAGCCGCCATTAAAAAAGAGGAGAGGAGGAGATGTCGCTATCAACCACTCACACATGTAACAGGAGAACATAGACTTCATGAATCACTTGATATAAATTACTAGTGAGGATGGATCATCTGGAAACCCTCCAGATATTGGAAGAGAGTAAAGCGACGTGTGTCTGCCGCTGGTGACGAACTTCATCCTCTGGAGATCCATAGAAGAGATAATACAGTAGACGGCACACGTCAAACGTGTGATTTATGACCCTATTTTATGGGTCACGTGTGTATGCCCATATATGGACATCCTGCAGGACATCCTGTCCGGAAGTTCTCACGCTCTCTAGGGAGTGCCCATACATGTACATCCTGTCAGGAAGTTCTCACGCTTTAGAGTGAGTGTTTATTTAACCAGATAGTGCATCTGTTCCTTTATTTCAAAGCTGTCATGATGATTGAAGTGTAGGGATCTCGTTGAACTGGGGAATGTGTTTGAACATTTCGAAGAGCATGGACCCCCTGTTGTAGGGAAGTTAGGGCTGTTGTCTATGAAACAGGAATGTCTGGGGTTATTGGGGCAGCCGCATTATAAGTAAGAGCTGAACACTACAAGCGATCTCGATAAACCACTTAAGAAATTAAAATAAACCAGAACATTAAATAACAAATTAAACATGTCTCCTAGGCCAATTGTAGGTGAACTTTGTGCCTCGTGTCAAGAACACAATGACAAAAACATTGAAGACATTCTGCGTGATGCCCCTGATTGTTTTAATGGAGTGCTGGATATGAGTGACGGACATATGGGTTACATTTTCCAACCGGAGGATTCAACTGTGAAGATTTTCACAAACAGCGGCCACAGCGCCCTTTATCAAACAAAACCCGGGAGTTTTTCTCCTGCATGAGAGAATGGCTTAAGATATGGCTGGCGCTATGCCAGATCGAACACGCCCTGAGTGCAACCCTGCCCGGGTACACGCTGGAAGAGGAAGTCTGCGGGTGAGATGATTTGAAAGGCATAAGAATCTCTTTAGTGGCGTATAGTCCAGACTCCAAAGTGACAATTTTAGCATGTGCCCAATTCAATAGTTCCAATGCTACAAAATTGGTTAGTTCATCTGTATTTTTGAACTATTTTGTGCCTGTCTTTAGCTTTAATAAGTGGAGCGATTATCATATATTCCTGGCCATGATGAAACAGCTGGACAATCTTTTCCAACATTGTGAACAATTACGCCGCTGGGCGCTTCTATCCTTAAGACAAACCCAGGGTCTAAAGGCAAGACATTTGATCTATCCAGGTAAAGAAAACATACTGAACATCGTGCAGAGAAGAGACAGTGTGCTGGACATCGTGCAGGGAAGAGACACGTTCGGGAAGATGGGGAATTAGACACTGACGGGTGTCTGGGTTAAACTTGTTTGGTATAGGGGGCAGCATTTTCACTTTTGGATGAATTGCGTGCCCAGAGTGAACTGCCTCCTACTCAGCCCCAGATGCTAATATATGCATATTATTATTAGTATTGGATAGAAAACACTCTGAAGTTTCTAAAACTATTTGAATCATGTCTGTGAGTATAAAATAACTCATATGGCAGGCAAAAACCTGAGAAAAAATCCAAACAGGAAGTGGAAAATCTGAGGTTTGTAGTTTTTGAACTCACCCCTATCGAATACACTTTGTCGGAGGCTCTGGACTGGGGATCGTCGCCGGAGACCCCGGGCTGGGGACCGTCTCAGGAGACCCCGGGCTGGGCACTGTCGTTGGAGGTTCCGGACTGTGGCCCGTCGTTGGAGGTTCCGGACTGTGAAACGTCGCCGGAAGCTCTGGACTGGGTACTGTCGCCGGAAGCTCTGGACTGGGTACTGTCGCCGGAAGCTCTGGACTATGGAAGCGCACTGGACGCCTGATGCGTGGTGCCAGAACTGGTGGTACCGGGCTGAGGACACGCACCTCAGGGCGAGTGCGGGGAAGAGGCACAGGCCGTACTGGACTGTGGAGGCGCACTGGAGGCCTGTTGCATGGTGCCGGTATTGGTGTTACCGGGCTAGGGACACGCACCTCAGGGCGAGTGCGGGAAGGAGGCACAGGATACACTGGGCCGTGGAGACGCATTGGAGATCCTTAACGTAGAGCTGGCTCAATACGTCCTTGCTGGATGCCCATTCTAGCCCGGCAAATGCGAGGAGCTGGAATAGAGGGCACCGGGCTAAGAATGCGAACTGGAGACACCGTGCGCATCTCTGCATAACACGGTGCCTGACCAGTTACACGCTCCCCACAGTAAGCACGAGGAGTTGGCTCAGGTCTCCAACCTGACTCAGCCAATCTCCTCGTGTGCCCCCCCTATTTTATTTTATTGGGGCTGCCTCTCAGGCTTCCGTGCTAAACGTGTCCCCTCATATCTTCGCTGTTTCTACCTGCTTTCATGGCAGAGTCCTGTCCCCTGCCATTACCTCCTGGAGGTCAGGTCAGGGCGTGACAGAAGTTTACATACACTCAATTAGTATTTGGTAGCATTGCCTCTTCATTTTTTAACTCGGGTTAAACTTTTCGGGTAGCCTTCCAAAAGCTTCCCACAATAAGTTGGGTGAATTTTGGCCCATTCCTACTGACAGAGTTGGTGTAACTGAGTCAGGTTTGTAGGCCTCCTTGCTCGCACACGCTTTTTCAGTTCTGCCCACAAATGTTCTATAGAATTGAGGTCAGGGCTTTGTGATGGCCACTCCAACACCTTGACTTTGTTGTCCTTAACTTCTCTTCTCTCGCATTCGGAATTTTGGATGAAATGCATGCCCAAATTAAAGTGCCTGTTTCTCGGGCCCAGAAAATATGATATGCATATAACTGGTAGATTTGGATAGAAAACACTCTAATGTTTCCAAAACTGTTAGAATAGTGTCTGTGAGTATAACAGAACTGATTTGGCAGGCGAAAAGCTGAGACAAATCCATCCAGGAAGTAGTTTTCTTTTTGGTTTTGTAGTTTTCTATTCAATGCCATTACAATATCCATTGACTTAGGACTCAAATTGCAGTTTCTATGCCTTCCACTAGATGTCAACAGTCTTTACAAATTGTTTCAGGCTTGTATTCTGAAAAATTAGGAAGTAAGAGCAGTCTGAATGAGTAGACCCTAAAGTGTCACAGAGCTTTTTCATGTGCGAGACCGAGAGAGTGCCTTTCTTGTTTACATTTTATATTGATGACGTTATTGTCCGGTTGAAATATTATCGATTATTTTGGCTAAAAACAACCTGAGGTTTGAATATAAACATCGTTTGACATGTTTCTATGAACTTTACAGATACAATTTGGATTTTTTTGTCTTCCTGTTTTGACTGCGTTTGAGCCTGTGGATTACTGAAGAAAACGCGCGAACAAAACAGAGGTTTTTGGGTATAAAGAGACTTTATCGAACAAAAGGAACATTTATTGAGTAAATGAATATCTGCTGAGTGCAACCATATGAAGATCATCAAAGGTAAGGGATTACTTGTATCTCTATTTCTAAGTTGTGTAACTGTTCTATCTGGCTGGCTACTGTTTGTAATGATTTGTCTAGTGGGCTATGTTCTCATAATCATAAGGTATGCTTTCGCCATAAAGCATTTTTTAAATCTGACACCGTGGTTGAATTTACAAGAAGTTAATATTTAAACCTATGTAAAATATGTTTTGTTTTCTGAATTTTTATAATGAGTATTTTTGTATTTGAATTTGGCGCCCAGCAGTTTCACTGGCTGTTGAAGAGGTGGGACGCTACCGTCTCACGTGCCCAAGAGAGGTTAAGCCTTTTTGCCACAACTTTGGAAGTATGCTTGGGGCCATTGTCCAGTTGGAAGACCCATTTGCAACCAAGCTTTAACTTCCTGACTGATGTCTTGATGTTGCTTCAATATAGCCACATAATTTTCCTACCTCATGGTGCCATCTATTTTGTGAAGTGCACCAGTCCCACCCCCACATGCTTACCTACACTAAGTTGACTGTGCCTTTAAACAGCTTGGAAAAATTCCAGAAAATGATGGCTACAGAAGCTTCTGATAGGGCTAATTGACATCATTGAGTCAATTGGAGCTGTAAACTGTGATGTATTTAAGCCTTACCTTCAAACTCAGTGCCTCTTTGCTTGGCATCATGGAAAATCAAAAGAAATCTCCAAGGACCTCAGGAAAAAAATTGAGACCTCGAATATCTGGTTCATCCTTGGGAGCAATTTCCAAACGCCTGAAGGTACCACGTTCATCTGTACAAAGAATAGAATGCAAGTATAAACACCATGGGACCACACAGGCCGTTCATACCGCTCAGGAAGGAGATGCGTTTCTGTCTCCTAGATATGAACGTACTTTGGTTGCGAAAACTGCTGAATTATCCCAGAACAACAGCAAAAGGACCTTGTGAAGATGCTGGAGGAAGCAGGTACAAGGTATCTATATCCACAGTTAAAACATCGACATAACCTGAAAAGCCCACTCAGGCAAGGAAGAAGCCACTGCTCCAAAACCGCCATAAAAAAAGGCCAGACTACGGTTTGCAACTGCACATGGGGACAAATCATTTCATACTTTTTGGAGAAAATATCCTCTGGTCTGATGAAACAAAAATAGAACTGTTTCTCCATAATGACCATTGTTATGTGTTTGGAGGAAAAAGGGGAAGGCTTGCAAGCTTAAGAACACCATCCCAACTGTGAAGCATGGGGTTGGCAGCATCATGTTTGTGGGTGCTTTGCTGCAGGGAG
>NW_019942596.1:81352-82749 GCF_002910315.2 Salvelinus sp. IW2-2015 | reverse complement strand
TTGCCTATGCCGTTCTGTACCATCACCCATTCATATATCTTTATGTACATATTCTTTATCCCTTTACACTTGCGTGTATAAGGTAGTAGTTGTGGAATTGTTAGGTTAGATTACTTGTTGTTATTACTGCATTGTCGGAACTAGAAGCACAAGCATTTCGCTACACTCGCATTAACATCTGCTAACCATGTGTATGTGACTAATACAATTTGATTTGATTTGATTTGTATTTTCAAAAGCCTGCAAGGATGTGAACGATTTTGTGCCTGTCTTTAGCTTTAATAAGTGGAGCGATTATCATATTTTCCTTGCCATGATGAAACAGCTGGACAATCTTTTCCAACATCGTGAACAATTACGCCGCTGGGCGCTTCTATTCTTAAGACAAACCCAGGGTCTAAAGGCAAGACGTTTGATCTATCCAGGTAAAGAAAACATACTGAACATCGTGTAGGGAAGAGACAGTGTGCTGGACATCGTGCAGGGAAGAGACACGTTCGGGAAGATGGGGAATTAGACACTGACGGGTTTCTGGGTTGACCATATAGCCTCCTCCTTTTCTGTAAGAAAGGAATAGTCAAATTGTTTAACTAATTATAACATGTTTAAAAGGTCTGTACTAAATATTTCGAATTAAATAAAGGGTTTTAAAATTGTATCTCACCTTTAACGAATGGAATCTCAGTTTTTCTCTCTCCGTCTGTCTGTCTCAGAGAAAGGCTTTCTGGGAAATGTGTGTGTGTGTGTTTCAAAACAATGGGTTTTTCGGGGGGGTGTGTGTCTCTGCAGTTGTTTTAAAACAATGTTTTTATATTTTTATATGAATACAGTCTTTCCTACAACTGACAGTTAGGACACAGCTGCTCATCTGAAAAGTATTTTCAAGCCTTTCTGCAAGCCTATACACATGGAGAATTTTGAAGGTGAGGATTTGGAAATAATATATTAGATTTTGTGTGCGTTAGGTAGTTTGTGGGAAATGTTTGATATTACGAAATTACTGCACTGTTTGGAACTCTCTCTAATAAGGTTTCTTCAAATATTAAACCGTTGTTATATATGGTTTTTACAGATATTCAAAAAGGGGTGGACATCGAATTTTTAGGTATGTTTTTATGTCAATTGTATGTATTTTTTTAAGTTAAAATGTATATATTTCGTATAAATATACACTGCTCAAAAAAATAAAGGGAACACTAAAATAACACATCCTAGATCTGAATGAATGAAATATTCTTATTAAATACTTTTTTCTTTACATAGTTGAATGTGCTGACAACAAAATCACACAAAAATTATCAATGGAAATCAAATTTATCAACCCATGGAGGTCTGGATTTGGAGTCACTCAAAATTAAAGTGGAAAACCACACTACAGGCTGATCCAACTTTGATGT
>NW_019942596.1:72395-80191 GCF_002910315.2 Salvelinus sp. IW2-2015 | reverse complement strand
TGAAAGGAAAGAAAAAGGGCTGCCTAAGTATGGTTCCCAATCAGAGACAATGATATAGACAGCTGTCCCTGATCCATACCTGGCCAACACATAGAAATAAAGAAACATAGAAACAAAACATAGAATGCCCACCCCAAATCACACCCTGACCAAACCAAATAGAGACATAAAAAGGCTCTCTAAGGTCAGGGCGTGACACTGGTAGAACGTTTTAAGTTTTATTATTAARTCATTATTTGTGTTACTTATGTTGAATCCCTATGGTTTCCTATCAATAAACTATTATTGCACTCACCAAGKTCCCCAACTTCTTATTTCTGGCAAGTTTGTGTTTTATCCAAGTTTGTTACAAGTTTCATTCAACGTATACTTTTGTAGCTTCCCTAATGTCGGGGAAAAATCTCCCTRGGAACTCACCACCGTTAAATCATTTTTTATTTCATTTTGGAATCTTTGTTCCCACTAGTCCAGTTTCCCTATACCACTACTGGCCATACTACATACAACGGTTATCTTGCAGTTTCAGTGGTAAGGAGGAAAAATGCAAGTGGGTCTTAAAACTATTACCAGTTGTATTGTTTCTGCACTTTTTATCYACTTGAATATTGTGAGAAGTAGTCCTTACCCTTCATCACTACCTTGGTAGATTAGTACTCAATCATTTGTGCCGGATGCTTTTCCAGCTAGCACATACCATTCTGAGAACCATATGWGTCTTCGAGCTTCAAGAAACCTATTGGTTTTGAACCGGGAAATACCCTCACACATGGAAGTAATTAGCAAAGCATAGTAAAGCAACGGATGAGTTGAACATATTGAAAGCGCGCGGTACACAGAACGCACTGCAGCCTAGAGCGGCACCCTCTACGTAGCGTTGCGGACTGCTCCATTGACAATGCATGACTTCCGCCCGGANACTTGGAGTTACATTGTGTTGTTTAAGTGTTCCCTTTATTTTTTTGAGCAGTGTATTTTAATATTATTTAAAAAACGTCTATAGGATACCCAACATTTACACAGCTGCTACCGGGAATAATTGATTTGGATTATCCAACATTAGATGAGGAATCAGACGTGCAAACAGCGGCCGGTTCATTTCGCAGCCGTCCCCATCAAGCTATTTTCGACGTAAGGCCAAAAATAAAATGCGTAATAATATTTATACATTAAAACAAAAAGTGTTTACACTATTTTAAAAAGCTAATCTTGTGTTTACATCGGACAGAACCCTAACAAGAATACCTGAGGCATTATGGACTCTGAATGACTTCCAGGGTAATGAAACCGACGATATTCTACCGTTCTGTACGAACGGCTTTACCATAACTTCAAACAACACAAGAAGCGCAGATTTAACACACAGCTACACACCCTCTGGAACCTCCAGCCAATCGCTACATCACTAGCATTTACGGCGCATCACAATACTTTGGCACAAATGCACCGCGCAGAATCATCCTGGCCCGAGAAGGGCGACTGGACTGAAAACGATTGGATTCAAGAACATGCTCTCTATGGATACGGTATGACCCTATTATACTTTTTTTTCTGTTATACATTTTTTGATAGAATATGTTAAAACAATGTCAAATAAGTTTTTTTTTTCAGACTCCAATGATAGCTACACAAACCCTGCAGAATCTACAAAGCCAGTGTCACGTTCTGACCTTAGTTCCTTTTTTATGTCTCTATTTTGGTTTGGTCAGGGCGTAAGTTGGGCTGGGCATTCTATGTTTTGTTCTATGTTTTGTATTTCTGTGTTTGGCCTGGTATGGTTCCCAATCAGAGGCAGCTGTAAATCGTTGTCTCTGATTGAGAACCATACTTAGGTAGCCTGTTCCCACCTGTGTTTGTGGGTAGTTGTTTCCTGTTTTGTGTTGTGTCACCTGATAGGACTGTTTCGTTTTTTCGTTGTTTCACCTTTGTTATTTTGTATTCAGTGTTCAGTTTAATAAATTTAACATGGACACGTACCACGCTGCATTTTGGTCCGATCCTTCCTATTCCTCATCAGACGAGGACGACGATCGTTACAGCCAGAGGACATAGGGATAGGACCCGAGTTATCCAGGATTCCCCAGAACAGCAGGCACCAAAAAAACAGAGGTAATTTAACTAAACCCCAAGGCCTAACAGCGAGAACTGTGTTAATATATTAATATATCTGAAATGTATTTGAATATTTATATAATATATATTTAATTTTTAATACCCTATTTTGAATATATTTTTCTTTCAGACTCCTCCCAGGCGTATACCGACACAGAAGGCCCAATATGTTGAGAGGACGAGGTCGAGGAGGAATTCTGCGCCCAGGACATATATAGTAAAACATTGAAACCTGATCATTTCAACGCTGTAAATGACATTTCTGAAGTAGAAACAATATTCAATAAAGATATTCTAAAACTGGAGGACACCGAGTTTTCCGATATGTCTTTATGTCAATTGTATGTATTTTTTAAGATAAAATGTATATATTTTGTATAAATATATTTTAATATTATTTAAAAAACGTTGATAGGATACCCAGCTGGTACCGGGAATAAATTATTTGGATCATCCAACATTAGCTGATATAACTATTGAAGAGGCAAAAAGGTGTTTTAAGATATACATTTGGTTGATTGACAGATTTGTATTATTATAAAAAATAATATAACATTATTATTATCATAATCTTTATTATTATTATGTTACAGGTGAGACATACCCAGAAATGTCAACGTATTGTCAAGTGCTCAAATCTGTACAGCAGCCCCATATAATCACGTACAGTAGCCCCAACTTACAAGAATATGTTAACCAGGCAGTGATGAAAACATTTTAAATGAACTCTAATTCAAACATACAAAGACATATATTTGATACAATTACCCCGTTAAAACTGTTGTTACAATATCACTTCTCATTGTGTACACTTCAAGGTTTCACAAACATAAAACAACTATCTAATTAATGTTTCTCGGACTAACACACTGTTGAGTTTCCTATTTAGTAAAGAACAATCACTTAGACAAAACACAAAAAGTTGTAATATAATCTGTACACATGTCATTCTATACTGAAAACAGGTACATTCTGAAAGAGGTGGATTAGATCCCAAAGTAATAATGGTAAGAAAGATCATAGAAGATCATTTCAGATTCAGGTTTAGGGGGGTAATAACTTTAAGGAAACCACTATTCACACTATGTGGATTATAAACATGTACAGACATAGAAAACCATCACATCAAGAAGGTGTAACAGTGATGAATGGCTATTCAATGTACAACAGTAGTCTTCTGTAACAAGCAATACGTATTAAATACGTTTACATACATCCATGACTGAAGGTTTTGTAAGTAAGTTGTAACAGGCCTCATTCAGCAGTCTAGAGATTAACCTAGAGAAACCAAAACATCAATGTTTAGAGAAGCTTGGAGATTATTCCATATGTAAGGGACAAAGAGCTGATTTACCTAATTCTGTGCAGACCAAAGGAATTTCCAGAGTTAGCAATCCCTGACACTGTGTATGATAACTCTGACTCGTATGTCTAATGGTTATTGTAGATGTTAGCTACAGAGGGAGTTTACAGTATGTAAAATAGCTTTATAAAGGCAAAGAGAGCAATGAATTGACCTCCAGACCATAAAATAGGGTCAACCTACTTTATGATAGAGAATGCAGGGATGTGTACTGAACCAGCACCCATAATAAAACAAAGTGCTCTATGGTCAAATGCATCTAAAGGCTGAAGGGACAGCTGCATTTAAAAAAATATATATATATTTTTTTATTTCACCTTTATTTAACCAGGTAGGCTAGTTGAGAACAAGTTCTCATTTGCAACTGCGACCTGGCCAAGATAAAGCAAAGCAGTGTGACACAGACAACAACACAGAGTTACACATGGAATAAACAAACAAGCCAATAACACAATAAACAAGTCAATGACACAGTAGAAAAAAGAAAGTCTATATACAGTGTGTGCAAAAGGCATGAGGAGGTAGGCAATAAATAGGCCATAGGAGCGAATAATTACAATTTAGCAGATTAACACTGGAGTGATAAATGAGCAGATGATGATGTGCAATGTAGAGATCTGGTGTGCAAAAAGAGCAGAAGTTAATAAAAAATAAACCAGTATGGGATGAGGTAGGTAGATTGGTGGGCTATTTAAGATGGACTATGTACATTGCAGCGATCGGTTAGCTGCTCAGAGTGTTGATGTTTAAAGTTGGTGGGGAAATAAAATTTCCAACTTCAGGATCTTTGCAATTGTTCTCACTGGCAGCAGAGAACTGGAAGGAAAGGCGGCAAAATGAGGTGTTGGCTTTGAGGATGATCGTGAGATATACCTGCTGGAAGTGTGCTTACGGTGGGTATTGTTATCGTGACCAGTGAACTGAGATAAGGCGGGAGCTTTACTCTGCTAGACTTATAGATGAACTGGAGCAGTGGGTCTGGCAAGTAGTATGTAGCGAGGGCCAGTCGACTAGAGCATAAGGTCACAGTGGTGGGTGGTATAAGGTTTTTGTTAACAAACGGATGGACTGTGATAGACTGCATCCAGTTTGCTGAGTAGAGTGTTGGAATCTATTTTGTAGATGACATCACCGAAGTCGACGATGGTGGGATAGTCAGTTTTACTAGGGTATGTTTGCGAGCTGCATTCATATGATTATTTCGAACAAAGTTAGACCAGTAAGAACATAGATTGAATGACTGCTTGTACATATTACAAGAGGCTGACCTATTTTATAGAAGAAGCCCTCTTTTTATTTCGGCATCTTAATTACCAACTCAATATGTTTTCTAAAAGTCAGCTTATCGTCTATGCTGACTATCTAAAGCATTCCTGTCAATAGACCCTTCCTTGGTTTGACTTATTTACAGGCCCGTGTGTTTAAACCTTAAGATACGTGGGAAAAAAGTATTGTAGTCAGCACATTGTGCAAGTTCTCCACTTAAAAAGATGAGAGAGCTGTAATTTTCATCATAGGTCCTTAACCTTGAAGACAAATGAGAAAAAAAAATTCTCCGAAAATAATTGTAGGGATTTTAATGAATTTATTTGCAAATTATGGTAGAAATAGTATTTGGTACTACAAACAATGCAAGATTTCTGGCTCTCAAGACCTGTAATTTCTTTAGAGGCTCTCTGTCTCCTCGTACCTGTATTAATGGCAACCTGTTTGAATTGTTTCAGTATAAAAAGACACTGCCAAACCTAACACGTCAACCTCCAAACTCCACAATGGCCAAGAAAAAGAGCTGTCAAAGGCAACCAGAAAACAAATTGTCGACTGCACAGGTGGGAAGACCTGAATTGCGCAAAGGTAGCCGTTGGTTTGAAGAACAATCAACTGTGGGAGCAATTATTAGGAAATGAAGATCATACAAGACACTGATAATCTCCCTCGATTGGGGCTCCCTGCAAGATTCAACCCGTGGGGTTCAAAATGATCAAAGAACGGTGGGCAAAAAATCCCAGGAACCACATCGGGGGGGTAGTGAATGACCTGCAGAGAGCGGGAACAAGTATAAAGCTACATCAGTAACAATGAAGAGCAGGACTCAAATCCAGCAGTGCAGACGTGGTCCCTCTGCTTAGCAGTACATGTCAGGCCCTCTGAAGTTTGCTAGAAGCATTTGGATGATCAGAAGAAGATTGGGGAATGTCATATGGTCAATGAAACAAATTAACTTTTTGGTAAACTCCATTGTGTTTGGGAGGACAAAGAATGTAGTTGCATCAGAACACCATACCTATTGTGAAGCTGGGGGTGGAAATATGCTTTGGGGTGGCTTTTCTGAAAGGACAGCGACACTGATCGGTGTAAAGGAAAGAATGAATGGGGCATGTATCGTGAGGATTTTGAGTGTAAAACTCCTTACAGCAAAGGGCAATTGAAATGAAACGTGGCTGAGTCTTTCAGCAAAACAATGATCCCAAACACACGTGGGCAACGAAGGAGTGGCTTCGTAAGAACATTCAAGGTCTGAGTGGCCTAGCCAGTATCCGATTCAATGACCTAGAAATATTTGGGAGGAGTGAAAGTGGTTGCCAGCAACAGCTCCATAAACATAACGCTCTAGAGGAGATCTGCATTGGAGTAAGGGGCCCAAATACCGCACAGTGTGTGAAAACTTGTGACGATTACAGAAAATGTTTGACTCGTCATTGCACAAGGGTATATAACAAAGTATTGAGCATAATAACTGTTGTATCATCATGCAAATATATACAATTTTCCACATAATTGCTAATAATTCATCTAAAATACAAATGTTATTTTTCTGATTTTTTTCTTCCTCATTCTTGATCTAGTCATATAGTTGAAGTTACTATGATGTAATTAAGGCCCCTCTCATTTTTACGGGGGGAACTGCACAAACTTGCACAATTGGTAGCTGACTAAACACTTTTTTGCCCCACTGTATAATGGCTACTGTAGAAGGTTTTTATCCCAGGTTGCAACTACCATTTACGGCCTTAATCGCAGACCCATCCAATAGCGGTAAAAAAAAAAGAATTCTGAACATGTATTATCTCAGAAACCTGACAATATTGTGTGGTGTTATTCATGTTATCAACCTTTGTATGATGAGCTGTTGAAGAAAATAAAAATCAAGTTTGTTGAAGGAATACCCGCATCCCTGTCTGATGATGAACTTTTACCTCCTCATAAAAACAATCTGCTGGTTTTGGACGATATGCTATTTGCCGGTAGCGAACATCCTGAAATTGCYCGAGCTTTTACACAATATAGTCATCATCGAAACCTGTCCGTGCTTTACTTGGGACAAAATGTGTTTCACCAAGTTAAAAATAGCCGTTCCATTAGTTTGAACGCCAATTACATGGTTTTGTTCAAAAACCCTAGAGACAAACTACAATTAAACACTCTAGCTCAGCAGATGTACCCGGGAAGGAAATCCTACTTCATGGAGCGCTATGAGGACGCTACCAAAGAGCCATTTTCTTATTTAATCGTGGATTTAAAATCAAATACTCCAGAACACCTGAGGCTCCGAACAGGCTTGTTTCCGTGGGAGTGGCCGACGACTTACATTCCTAAAAAGTAACAGATATGTCTTTTCGTTTAAAAAGAAACCTAAAGAACCCTAAAGAACGGAAGGCCATCTTTTGTCACTGTTCTTCAGATCTCATATTATCCCTATGTGAGATTGCTTTGAATCTTATCAAAGGACGCATTCCACTCACCCTGACCCAATTAAAGAAATTATAGAGACAAAAGACCGCGATCAAACTCTTTGCCAATAAAAGGGCCAGTCTTCAAAAGAAAAGACATACCATACAACAGTCTGGGGGTTTTCTTCTACCTTTATTAAGTATAGCCGTGCCCTTCATCACCAGCCTTATTGCTGCCAGACGTGGGGGTTGAACACAGAGCGTGATGGCAAATAAAATGTACTTGGTGCCTCAAAAAGAGTTGGATAGACTTAAACAGCAATTACAGGGTCCTGAAAATATCAGACAAACAACGGGAAATGATTTGGATACGGCCATGAAGGATATTTTGAACAGAAAAGGATTGAATCCCTATGATAAGGTCCAAAAATACACACACCTCTTGCAAAGGTATTTGGCCTTGGTAAAACAAGGTGAGAGCGAGACCAACCATTTATCGCTTTCCCTACCGGACCCTTTAAAAGATGACGCGCCTAGAGAGAGCCAAGCCCCTGCAATGCCTGTACCGGCGATCTTACCGGTTGAAGATCAAATGCCTGTTGAAGATAATGTTATGCATGACATGTTGACACATGTCAGGAAAAATGTTGGAT
>NW_019942596.1:62463-72370 GCF_002910315.2 Salvelinus sp. IW2-2015 | reverse complement strand
GGTTAAAGCTGAAAGTAATAAACTGTTTTTTTGGCACAATTTTGGGAAAAGCCCCAAAGCTTTAGAAAGCCGTAGGTTTCCCATAACTACTAATTCCAAGATGGCACTTTTGGGTTGGTTCACACCTCCAACCACCAACCCATACCTGCAACCTTAAAGGCCTACTGCTTAATAGGCCATGTTATCAGCACGTTATGTGTGTTAGTGACGAGACAGCCCACAGGGAGAGGTGAGGCCCTGGAGAGTGTGCCAGGAAAATAACCTCTCACTCAACGTCAACAAACAGAAGACCTGATCTGTGACTACCGGAAAAGACAGAGCGAGCAACCCCTGTCCAAGGACAGGATCGCAGTGGAGAAGGTGAAAGCTTGAAGTTCCTTGGCGTGACACATCTCTGACGATTGAAAATGGTCCACCCAACACAGCCACGTGTGAAGAAAGGCGGCAATATCGCGCTTCAACCTCGGGAGCTTGAAGGAATTTGGCTTGGCCTTTAAAAACCCTCACAAACTTTTACAGATGTAAAATGAGAGCATCCTGTCGGGCTGTTACCCACTGCCTGGACGGCAACTGCACCACCCATAACCTGGGCTCTCCAGAGGGTGGTGTGGTATGCCCAACGCATCACCGGGGCAAACACCTGCCCTCCAGACACCTACAAAACACGCGATGTCAACAGGAAGCAAAAAGATCATCAAGACATCAACCACCCGAGCCACAGCCTGTTCACCCCGCTATCATGTCAGAAGCGAGGTCAGTTACAGGCTGCATCAAAACTGGGAAGAGAGAGACAGATATGTTTTTTCAAGTCTTGACCTTGTCCACTAGCAGGGGTGTCTGTTTCAACTTCACATTTTGCGTCTCCAAATTAACAACTGCCTCGTACTCAATGCGCTCGTACAATATGCAAGTTATTGATTACTATTGGATAGAAACAATCTCTAGTTTCATAAAACCCGTTTGAATATGTCTGTGGGTGAAACCAGAACTCTTTCTACAGCAAAAATCATTGACAGAAATGCGAAGTCTGAAAAACTAGGCTCTGATCTCGGATCAGTTTAAAACCTGTGTATGCCCTATGGATCGAAATGACTATGCACCCGCCTTGCCCTGGGATGTCAGTAACCACATAGAAGTGGGAGATGGTGTTTCTACGTATTTGTCAAGAGCTATAAAAAGCAATGAGTAACGTGTCCCTTCTTTCGTCGCTCGCCAAGGCGCAAGGGGACTCAGAATTGCATTTGAAATAGCTCTATGTATCGGGCTAAGATATATTCCGTCTGTGATTTAATTCGAAATAGGTGTTGAAACATCATAAGAAAGTTATTTGAAACGATTTATATCAGTTTAGTGCGATTATATGGCTATTTTCAGAATTTGGCGTATATTGAGTTTGACGGATTTGGACATGTGTGTTTGCCAGTAGCTACTATTAGCTCTGAGTTCCGACGGTTTGAAGATGGACTTTACAACAAGCAACGATTCTTTTGACAAAAGGACACCTTGCCAAGATTCTGATGGAAAGCTCGCCCAAAAGTAAGAAACTATTTATGATTTTATTCCGTATTTATGTGGAAAAATGTAAACGCATTTTTCTGGCCAATATTGCGAGGCACTAGTCTGCTGTATAACGCACACTGTATGTCAAGTAAGGTTAATTTAAAAAAATCTACAATCAGCGGTTGCATTAATAGACCAATGCATCTTTCATTAAGCTGTCCAACCTGTATTTTTTTTCATATCTAAATCGATAATAATTCGCTAAACTTAGGGCCCCTTCCAAGATGGCCGCCGACCAGAATGCATTGCCCATTTTTGACTGATTACATGCATAACCACGATTTGTGATGCTTAAATAATGGCACATTTTCCGAAAAAACTCTATATGCATTAGTGTAATATGATGTTTACAGGACTGTCAATCTGAAGAATTCTGAGGAAGGTAGTGAAAAAATTAATATATTTTTGGTGGCGAAACTTATCGGCGCCCTTTTGCATTGATTCACATGCTGGGTGATGTTAGCTCATGTGGTATGCTAATATAACGATATTAGTTTGTTGTTTTCGCTGTAAAACACTAGAAAATCTAAAAATTGTCTGGATTCACAAGAGTCTGCTGTTTTTCAAATTGCGTACCGTGTTTTTTCAGAAAATGTTAAGATGGTAATTAGATACACGTTGCTCTCTGTAGTGTATTCTAGGTCGCTTTGGGTGAGTTTTTGTGATAGTGCTGCATGTAGAACTTTGATTATACCTGAAAAATGCACATTTTTCAAAAAAACATATCCTATACCATAAATATGTTATCAGACTGTCATCTTTGAAGTTGTTTCTTGTTATGGCTATTATATATCTTTATTTAGTCGAATTAGTGCATAGCTCTGATGGAGTAAAAAAATGGTGGAGTAAAAAAAGTGGTGTCTTTTGCTAACGTGTTAGCTAATAGATTTACATATTGTGTCTCCCTGTAAAAACATTTAAAAATCAGAAATGATGGATTCCACAAGATGTTGGGCTTTCATTTCTGTATGTGTGTATTTTTCAGAAATTTTTAGGATGAGTTATTTTGGTAATTGAACGTCGGTCTCGTAATTATTCGGCTGCTTCCAACGCTATTTCTGATTGCAGCTTCTCAATGTAGAACGTGATGTATACCTGAAATCATGACACATTTTTTCTAAAAAAACATATGCTATACCATAAATATGTTTATCGAGATGTCATCTTATGAAGTTGTTTCTTGGTTAGTGGCTATATATATCTTTATTTAGTCGAATTTAGTGATAGCTACTGATGGAGTAAAAAAAATGGTGACAAAAGTTGTGTCTTTGCTATGTGGTTAGCTAATAGAATACATATTTGTCTCTTCCGGTAAAACATAAAAAAATTCGGAAATGATGCTGATTCTACAGATCTGTATCTTTCATTGGTGTCTTGGACTTGTGATTTCATGAACATTTGATTTATATGAATCCCTGTGGCTTTAGCTAGGCTATTGCTAGTCGAGCTTTTTTGATGGGGGATCCCGGATCCGGTTGTGACTCCGTTAGAGGTTAAGACATCAGACTGCTAAATAGCCAAAACTAGCCGGCTTCCACCGGTTACACAACCCTCCACCTTAAGAAGCTCTGCCCCATATACATTGACGTTAGAAAAACTGGCCACTTTAATAATGCAAACACTAGTCACTTAATAATGTTTAAAATGTTTACATACCTACTTTACTAATCTCAAATGTACATTTGAAGTCGGAAGATCTACATACACTTAGTGTTGAAAGAGTAAACTCGTTTTTCAACCACTCCACAAATACAAAATAGATGCTCATGAGGTAGGAAAATTATTGTGGCTAGTATTGAAGCACATCAAGCATCAGTCAGGAAGTTAAAGCTTGGTTGCAAATGGGTCTTCCAACTGGAACATGGCCCCAAGCATAACTTCCAAAGTGTTGCAAAAAGGCTTAACCTCTCTTGGCATGTAGACGGTGCGTCCCAACCTCTTCAACAGCCAGTGAAACGCTGGCGCCAAATTCAAATACGAAATACTCATTATAAAAAATTCAGAAAACAAAACATATTTACATACGTTTAAAGATTAATTTCTTGTGAATCCAACCACGGTGTCAATTTAAAAAATGCTTTTACGGCGAAAACATACCTTACATGCCCACTAGAAAAGTCATTACAAACAGTGCCAGCCAGATAGAACAGTTTACACAATGTAGAAATAGAGATACAATTATCCCTTACCTTGATGATCTTCATATGGTTGCACTCAGCAATATTAATTTACTCAATAAATGTTTCCTTTTTGTTCGATAGAAGATCTTCTTTGATACCCAAAACCTCTGTTTTTTCGCGCGTTTTCTTCAGTAATCCACAGGCGCAAACGCAGTCAAAAAGGCGAAGACAAAAAAATCCCAAATTGTATCGCGTAAGTTCATAGAAACATGTCAAGCGCTGTTTATATTCAGAAACCCCAGGTTTTTTAGCCTAAATAATCGATAATATTTCAACCGTACCATACGTCGTCAATATAAAATTGTAAACAGGAAACGCACTCTGCGTTGGTCGCATGAAAAAGGCTCCGTTGGAACTTTAGAGGTTCCATCATTCAGACTGCTCTTACTCCTCATTTTTCAGAATACCAAGGACTTAAACACTTCTAAAGACTGTTGACAGTCTAGTGGAAGGCAAAGAAACTGCAATTTGATCCTAAGTCAATGGATATATTGTAATGCATGAATAGAAAACTACAAACCAAAAGAAACTACTTCCTGAATGGATTTTTCTCAGTCTTCGCCTGGCCAAAAATTCAGTTCTGTTATACTCCACCAGACACTATTTTAACGAGTTTTGGAAACTTTAGAGTGTTTCTATCCAAATCACCAGTTATATGCATATCATATCTTCTGGTCCCGAGAAAAGGTCAGTTAATTTGGGCATGCACTTTCATCGCAAATTCCGAATTGCTTGCCCCTGACCTGAGAAGTTAAGGACAACAAAGTCAAGGTGTCGAAGCAAGTGGCCATCACAAAGCCCTGACCTCAATTCTTATAGAAGGATTTGTGGACAGAACTGAAAAAGCGTTGGCGAGCAAGGAGGCCCAAACAAACCCTGACTTCAGTTTACACCAGCTCTGTCAGTGGAAATGGGCCAAATTCACCCGACTTATTGTGGAAGCTTGGAAGCGGTTACCCGAAAAGTTTAACCCGCAGTTAAAAAAAATTAAAGACATGCTTACCAAATACTAATTGAGTGTATGTAAACTTCTGTCACGCCCTGACCTGACCTTCCAGGAGGAAATGGCAGGGGACAGGCGAAGATATGAGGGACACTTAGCACGGCAGCCGAGAAGCAGCCCCAATTAAAAAAAATTGGGGACACACGAGGAGATTGGCTGAGTCAGGTTGGAGACCTGAGCCAACTCCTCGTGCTTACTGTGGGAGCGTGTAACTGGTCAGAGCACCGTGTTATGCAGAGATGCGCACGGTGCTCTCCAGTTCGCATTCTTAGCCCGGTGCGCTCTATTCAGCTCCGCATTCGCGGGCTGAATGGGCATCCAGCCAGACGTAATGAGCCAGCTTACGGTTAGATCTCCAATGCGGTCTCCACGGCCCAGTGATCCTGTGCACTTCCTTCCTGCCAACTTTCGCGCCTGATGTGGTTGTCCAGCCCGGTACCACCAACACCGGCACCACGCACCATTCTCCAGTGCGCCTCCACAGTCCAGTACGGCCTGTGCCTCTTCCCCGCACTCGCCCTGAGGTGCGTGTCTTCAGCCGGTAACACCAGTTCTGGCACCACGCATCAGGTGTCCAGTGCGCTTCCATAGTCCAGAGCTTCCGGCGGACATACCCAGTCCAGAGCTTCCGGTGACGAGTACCCAGTCCAGAGCGCGAAGGATGTGACTTTGGTAATTGCCTTATCAGTCAAAGCAGTGCCACCTATCCTTATAGGGCGATCCTGGAATGTTAACTAAACTACTCCGAAGACACTCTGAAGACACAATTCAGCTGTTTAGCAAGGATACTGCAGGAGCAATCTATGGAACCATAGACCCCAGCACCGGTGGTAAACAAAGGACTGGATGCACGCGCTCGCTACTGTGCCGAAATCTCGAGAGTTTCATCTGCTAGGGCCTATACACTCTACATTTTCTTTCAAGAATGTTTACTCTTAAATTCGTGATTTAAGGCTAAAAATTAACCAGGGCCAGTTTCGTCTGATGTCTTGCCCAAGCGGTAACTTTAGTTTAAAAGTGTTGGGGCTACGCTTTTTTTTTTTTTTTTAAGTGTCTGTATCTCCGCCAGTTCGTCTGGTCATTCACAGCTTTGATGAAAGGAAATGCCCTTTAGCCTTTCAAAATAATTACCATGAAAAGCTTTAGCATACCGATGCGAAGTAGAATCTGTAGTCAATAAAACCTTTTTCTAGGCCTTTTACCCCGCTACATGGTTATAGGTTTGGTTGATCACGCCTCTAATACGGGCAGCTTGCATAAAAAAAACTTTTAATTTTCAACATTCAATGCAGAGTATGTACTCCTCTGTCAGGACGACGTCACGTCCCTGCTAAGGCTTGCCAACACAATTTAATAACAACATATCTGTGCGAGAATTTTGCAATCTATCCTGGCTACAGGAGGCATCAAAAAGATCTCTCTTTACCAATTGACAGAAATGATTTTGCAGAGGGTTACACATTGTATGCTTTCAATTTATCACCGGATGATGACACCTCAGGAAATCTGTCTGTGTGTCCCAAGGTAACCTCAGGCTGGAAATGCGTTTCCGACACCTTTACCCTGTACAGTTAGCATGATTGTTTATGCATGCTCTGATTCAATCTTGGACGTGAATGCCCGAAGACTTAGTGGATTATTATTAAGGATCTTTGAGCAAAGACATGAATACCCAAGAGCTAGAAGGTCTCATGAGCCGCTTGATTGGGAAAACAATTTTGTGAGTGTGGCTTGTTGATGAACTACCTATTGAGACATGGCAGGAGCAACCGGCCATGTTTATTGTCAAATACCCATCCTAAACACATGCGGGTGAACATGGCTAGTTTGTGACATTAGAAGACGAAGGAGAGAAAATCTTTTTTTTTTTTATTCCTACAGCTTTCCCCCCCAGATTTTCACATTTCCCCACATCTACTAAAACAGTTTTTGACCAAAAATGGCATCAAAGATCTACTACAGCATCAAAACAAGTACAAGATAACCTTTCTACTACATGTGGTTCAACACTGTGTATTCTACCTATGCCAAAGAGCCCGTGGAGTTTCTATTGAAGATGTTATGTCTCTTTACAATGATGATTTAAGAAGTAATTATAGCGTCGTAATTGTTTTGTGAGAAAATATCAAAGTGTTCAATCCTTTAAGACCGTGTAATCAAGGCGTATGCTCACGTCAAATGTTTCAAGAATGTCACAAATGTTAAACCTTATCATTTTTTCAAATAAAATGTATTGAATTAATCATAGTCATTCAAAAGTCATTCAAAAGTCTAACCACCCCCCATAGAGATCGGCATTAGGAAACGTCCGGAGACGTTCAGGGTGTAAATGAGTTATCATTCAGCCCGTTCAAAGGGCGAGGGTTGTTGGAACATCTTAGGGGTGGTTAGCTCGTTGAAGGTTTTTGTTTTAAAGTTTGACTCTGTTGATAAAGCTTATGTTTGGTACACCCGAAGACAGGAATGTGAGGATTGCCAGGCCTTAAGAAACTGACGCCACCCAGGAGGTCTTCAGTCATCAGCAACCTTGTGGCTGCTGTGGTACTTTTAAGCAAGTCCCATCATATGAGAACCCCTGACAACATCGCCCTGAAAGAAAAACTCTCCTTTGTCACTCCAAGTAGCGGCCCCCTTTGAGTCTTTTATCTTGATTCATAATGTATCCAACATTTTTCCTTGACATGTGTCAACATGTCATAGCATAAAACATTATCTTCAACCAGCATTTGCATCTTCAACCGGGTAATAAGATCGCCGTACAGGGTTTTAGGGTGCTGTAGCTCGTTAAGGTTTTGTTTTAAAGTTTGACTCTGTGACACTGTCAGAAAAATGTTGATACATTATGACAAGATAAAAAGACTCAAAGGGGCCGCTACTTGGAGTGACAAAGGAGAGTTTATCTTTCAGGCGAGTTTCAAGGGGTTCTTCATATGATGTACTGCTTAAAAGTAACCACAGCAGCCCACAGGGTGCTGATGACTTGAAGACCTCCTGGGTGCGTCAGTTTCTTAAGGCCCTGGCAATCCTCATAACATTCCTGTCTCGGGTGTACCAAACTATAAGCTTTGTCAACAGAGTCAAACTTTAAAACAAAAACCTTCAACGAGCTACAGCACCCCTAAAGATGTTCCAACAACCCCTCCCCCCTTTGAAAGGGCTGATGATAACTCATTTACACCCCTGAACGTCTCCGGACCGTTTCCTAATCCCGATCTCTCAGGGTGGTTAGACTTTTGAATGACTTTTGAATGACTATGATTAAATTCAATACATTTTATTTGAAAAAATGATAAGGTTTAACATTTGTGACATTCTTGAAACATTTGACGTGAGCATACGCCTTGATTACACGGTCTTAAAGGACTTGAACACTTTTGATATTTTCTCACAAAACAATCTACGACGCTATCATTACTTCTTAAATCATCATTGTAAAGAGACATAACATCTTCAATAGAAACTCCACGGGCTCTTTGGCATAGGTAGAATACACAGTGTTGACCACATGTAGTAGAAAGGTTATCTTGTACTTGTTTGATGCTGTAGTAGATCTTTGATCCATTTTTGGTCAAAAACTGTTTAGTAGATGTGGGGAAATGTGAAAATCTGGGGGGGAAAGCTGTAGGAATAAAAAAAAAAAAGAGATTTTTCTTCCTCCTTCGTCTTCTAATGTCACAACTAGCCAATGTTCACCCGGCATGTGTTTAGGATGGGTATTGACAATAAACATGGCCGGTTGCTCCTGCCATGTCTCAATAGGTAGTTCATCACAAGCCCACACTCCACAAAATTGTTTTCCAATCAAGCGGCTCATGAGACCTTCTAGCTCTTGGGTATTCATGTCTTTGCTCAAAGATCCTTAATAATAATCCACTAAGTCTTCGGGCATTCACGTCCAAGATTGAATCAGAGCATGCATAAACAATCATGCTAACTGTACAGGCTAAAGGTGTACGGAAACGCATTTCCAGCCTGAGGTTACCTTGGGACACCACAGACAGATTTCCTGAGGTGTCATCATCCGGTGATAAATTGAAAGCATACAATGTGTAACCCTCTGCAAAATCATTTCTGTCAATTGGTAAAGAGAGATCTTTTTGATGCCTCCCTGTAGCCAGGAATAGATTGCAAAATTCTCGCACAGATATGTTGTTATTAAATTGTGGTTGGAAAGCCTTAGCAGGGACCTGACGTCCGTCCTGACAGAGAGCTACATACTCTGCATTGAAATGTTGAAAATTAAAGTTTTTTTTATGCAAGCTGCCCGTATTAGAGGCGTGATCAACCAAACCTATAACCATGTAGCGGGGTAAAAGGCCTAGAAAAAGGTTTTATTGACTACAGATTCTACTTCGCATCGGTATGCTAAAGCTTTTCATGGTAATTATTTTGAAAGGGTAAAGGGCATTTCCTTTCATCAAAGCCTGTGAATGACCCAGACGAACTGCCGGAGATACAGACACTTAAAAAAAAAAAAAAAAAGCGTAGCCCCCAACACTTTTAAACTAAAGTTACCGTCTTGGGCAGACATCAGACGAAACTGGCCCTGGTTAATTTTAGCCTTAAATCAACCGAATTTAAGAGTAAACATTCTTGAAAGAAAATGTCAGAGTGTATAGGCCCTAGCAGATGAAACTCTCGAGATTCGGCACAGTAGCGAGCGCGTGCATCCAGTCCTTTGTTTACACCGGTGCTGGGGTCTATGGCTTCCATAGATGCTCCTGCAGTATCCTTGCTAAACAGCTGAATTGTGTCTTCAGAGTGTCTTCGGAGTAGTTTAGTTAACATTCCAGGATAGCCCTATAAGGATAGGTGGCACTGCTTTGACTGATAAGGCATTCACCCAAAGTCACATCCCTTCGCCGCTCTGGACTGGGTACTGTCACCGGAAGCTCTGGACTGGGTACTGTCGCCGGAAGCTCTGGACTATGGAAGCGCACTGGACACCTGATGCGTGGTGCCAGAACTGGTGTTACCGGGCTGAAGACACGCACCTCAGGGCGAGTGCGGGGAAGAGGCACAGGCCGTACTGGACTGTGGAGGCGCACTGGAGAACTGGTGCGTGGTGCCGGTGTTGGTGGTACCGGGCTGGGGACACGCACATCAGGGCGAGTGCAGGAAGGAGGCACAGGATACACTGGGCCGTGGAGACGCATTGGAGATC
>NW_019942596.1:43703-59982 GCF_002910315.2 Salvelinus sp. IW2-2015 | reverse complement strand
TAACGTAAAGCTGGCTCAATACGTCCTTGGCTGGATGCCCATTCTAGCCCGCGAATGCGAGGAGCTGGAATAGAGGCACCGGGCTATGAATGCGAACTGGAGACACCGTGCGCATCTCTGCATAACACGGTGCCTGACCAGTTTACACGCTCCCACAGTAAGCACGAGGAGTTGGCTCAGGTCTCCAACCTGACTCAGCCAAATCTCTCGTGTGTCCCAATTTTTTTTATTGGGGCTGCTCTCAGGCTTCCGTGCTAAAGTGTCCCTCATATCTTCGCTGTTCCCCTGCCATTTCCTCCTGGAGGTCAGGTCAGGGCGTGACAGAAGTTTACATACACTCAATTAGTATTTGGTAGCATTGTCCTTTATTTTTTTAACTCGGGTTAAACTTTTCGGGTAGCTTCCAAAGCTTCCACAATAAGTTGGGTGAATTTTGGCCCATTTCCACTGACAGAGCTGGTGTAACTGAGTCAGGTTGTTGTGGCCTCCTTGCTCGCACACGCTTTTTCAGTTTCTGCCCACAAATTTCTATAGAATTGAGGTCAGGGCTTTGTGATGGCCACTTCCAACACCTTGACTTTGTTGTCCTTAACTTCTTTCTGTCGCAGCATTCGGAATTTTGGATGAAATGCATGGCCCAAATTAAATGCCTGTTTCTCGGGACCAGAAGATATGATATGCATATAACTGGTAGATTTGGATAGAAACACTCTAAAGTTTCCAAAACTGTTAAAATAGTGTCTGTGGAGTATAACAGAACTGATTTGGCCAGGCGAAAAGCTGAGAAAATCCATCAGGAAGTAGTTTTTCTTTTTGGTTTTGTAGTTTTCTATTCAATGCCTTACAATATCCATTGACTTAGGACTCAAATTGCAGTTTTCTTTGCCTTCCACTAGATGTCAACAGTCTTTAGAAAATGTTTCAGTCCTTGTATTCTGAAAAATAGGAAGTAAGAGCAGTCTGAATGATGAACCTAAAGTTCCACGGAGCTTTTTTCATGCGCACCGCGAGAGTGGCTTTCTTGGTTTACATTTTATATTGAGACGTTATGTGTACGGTTGAAATATTATCGATTATTTTAGGCTAAAAACCTTGGGGTTTGAATATAAACAGCGTTGACATGTTTCTTGAACTTTACGATACAATTTGGATTTTTTTGTCTTCCCTGTTTTGACTGCGTTTGAGCCTGTGGATTACTGAAAGAAAACGCGCGAACAAAACAGAGGTTTTGGGTATAAAGAGACTTTATCGAACAAAAGGAACATTTATTGAGTAAATTAATATCTGCTGAGTGCAACCATATGAAGATCATCAAAGGTAAGGGATAATTGTATCTCTATTTCTACAGTTGTGTAACTGTTCTATCTGGCTGGGCTACTGTTTGTAATGTTTGTCTAGTGGGCTATGTTAAGGTATGCTTTTCGCCTAAAGCATTTTTTAAATCTGAACACGTGGTTGGATTCACAAGAAAGTTAATTTTAAACGTATGTAATATGTTTTGTTTTCTGATTTTTATAATGAGTATTTCTGTATTTGAATTTGGCGCCAGCAGGTTTCACTGGCTGTTGAGAGGTGGGACGCTACCGTCTACATGCCCAAAGAGAGGTTAAGCCTTTTTGCCACAACTTTGGAAGTATGCTTGGGGCCTTGTCCAGTTGGAAGACCCATTTGCAACCAAGCTTTAACTTCCTGACTGATGTCTTGATGTTGCTTCAATATAGCCACATAATTTTCCTACCTCATGATGCCATCTATTTTGTATTTGGTGGAGTGGTTGAAAAACGAGTTTACTCTCATCCAACTAAGTGTAGTGTAATCTCCGACTCAAATGTACATTTCGAGTTAGTAAAGTAGTATGTTAAACATATTTAAAACATTATTAAGGTGACTCAGTGTTTGCATTATTAAAGTGGCACAGTTTGATTCTAGTCAATGTATATAGGGCAGCAGTTCTTAAGGTGGAGGGTTGTGTAACCGGTGGAAGCCGGCTATTTTGGCTATTTAGCAGTCTGATGGTCTTAACCTCTAACGGAGTCACAACCGGATCCGGGATCCCCCATCAAAAAAGCTCGACTAGGCAATAGCCTAGCTAAAGCACAGGGATCATATAAATCAAATGTTCATGAAATCACAAGTCCAAACACCAATGAAAGATACAGTCTCTGTGAATCAGCATCATTTCGATTTTTTTTAATGTTTTACACGGAAGAACAAAATATGTATTTCTATTAGCTACCACCATAGCCAAAAGACACAACTTTTGTCACCATTTTTTTTTACTCATCAGTAGCTATCACTAAATTCGATAAATAAAGATATATATAGCACTAACCAAGAAACAACTTCATAAGATGACATCTGATAACAATTTTATGGTATAGCATATGTTTTTTTAGAAAAATGTCATATTTTCAGGTATAATCACCAGTTCTACATTGACAGCTGCAATCCAGAAATAGCGTTGGAAGCAGCCGAATAATTACAGAGACCGACGTCAATTACCAAAATAACTGCATCTAAAAATTTCTGAAAAATACACAATTACAGCAAATGAAGCCCAACATCTTGTGATCCACATCATTTCTGATTTTAAAATGTTTTTCAGGGAAGACACAATATGTAAATCTATTAGCTAACCACGTAGAAAAGACCCACTTTTTTACTCCACCATTTTTTTACTCCATCAGTAGCTATGCACTAATTCGACTAAATAAAGATATATAATACGCCATAACCAAGAAACAACTTCAAAGATGAACAGTCTGATAACATATTTATGGTATATGCATATGTTTTTTTGAAAAATGTGCATTTTTCAGGGTATAATCAAAGTTCTACATTGCAAGCACTATCACAATAAACTCACCCAAAGCGCCTAGAATGACACTACAGAGAGCAACGTGTATTCTAATTACTCATCTTAAAACATTTCTGAAAATAACCGTACAGCAATTGAAAAACAGCAGATCTTGTGAATCCAGACATATTTTAAGATTTTCTAAGTGTTTTAAGCGAAACAACAAACTATACGTTATATTGACATAACCAATAGCTACATCACCCCAGCATTCGAATCAATGCAAAAACGGGCGCCGATAACGTTATCGCACCAAAATATATTAATTTTTTCACTACCTTCTCAGAATTTCTTCAGATGAACAGTCTGTAACATCATATTAACAATGCATATAGAGTTTTTCGGACAATATGTGCATTATTTAGCATCTACAAATCGTGGTTATGCTATGTAATCAGTCAAAACATGGGCATGCATTCTGGTCGGCCGCCATCTTGGAAGGGCCCTAAGTTTAGCGAATTATTATCGATTAGATTGACTAAAAAATAAACAGGTTGGAGCAGCTTAATGAAAGATGCATTGTCTATTAATGCAACCGCTGATTGTAGAATTTTTTTAAATTAACCTTACTTGACATTACAGTGTGCGTTTACACAGCAGATAGTGCCTCGCAATATTGGCCGAAAAATGCGTTTACATTATTTTCCCACATAAATACGGAATAAATCATAAATAGTTTCTTACTTTTTGGACGAGCTTTCATCAGAATCTTGGGCAAGGTGTCCTTTTGTCAAAAGAATGTTGCTTGTTGTAAACGTCCATCTTCAACGTCGGAACTCAGCAGCTAATAGTAGCTACCTGGCAAACACACATGTCCAAATCCTCAAACTCAATACTACGCAAATTCTGAAAATAGCATATAATATCGCATAAACTGATATAAATCGGTTTGTCAAATAACTTTTTATGATGTTTTCTAACACCTATTTCGAATTAAATCACAGACGGATAATATCTTAGCCCGATACATAGAGCTATTTCAACATGCAATTCTGATCCCCTTGCGCCTTGGCGAGCGACGAAAGAAGGGACACGTTACTCATTGCTTTTTATAAGCTCTTGACAATACGTAGAAACACCATCTCCACTTCTCAATTGGTTACTGACATCCCAGGCAAGGCGGGTGCAATTCATTCGATCCATAGGGCATACACAGGTTTTAACTGATCCGAGTATCAAGAGCCTAGTTTTCAGACCTTCGCATTCCTCTGTCATGATTTTTTGCTGTACGAAAGAGTTCTGGTTCACCCACAGACATATTCAAACGGGTTTTTAGAAACTAGAGATTGTTTTCTATCCAATAGTAAATAATAATTGCATATTGTAGAGAACGCATTGAGTACGAGGCAGTTGTTAATTTGGAGACGCAAGTTGAAGTTGAAACAGACACCCCTTGCTAGTGGACAAGGTTCAAGACTTGAAAAAACATATCTGTCTCTCTTCCCAGTTTGATGCGCCTGTAACTGACCTCGCTTCTGACATGATAGCGGGTGAACAGGCTGTGTGGCTCGGTGGTTGATTGCCTTGGATGATCTTTTTGCTTCCTGTGACATCGCGGTGTTGTAAGGTGTCCTGGAGGGCAGGTGTTTGCACCCGGTGATGCGTTGGGCATACCACAACACCCTCGTGAGAGCTCAGTTTATGGGTGGTGCAGTTGCGTCAGGCAGTGGGTAACAGCCCGACAGGATGCTCTCAATTATTACATCTGTAAAGTTTGTGAGGGTTTTAAGGCCAAGCCAAATTCTTCAAGCCTCCCGAGGTTGAAGGCGATATTGCCGCCTTCTTCACCACGCTGGCTGTGTGTGGTGGACCATTTTCAATCGTCAGAGATGTGTCGCCAAGGAACTTGCAAGCTTTCCACCTTCTCCACTGCGATCCTGTCCTTGGACAGGGGTTGGCTCGCTCTGCTGTTTCCGGTAGTCCAGATCAGGTCTTCTGTTTGTTGACGTTGAGTGAGAGGTTATTTTCCTGGCACACTCTCCAGGGCCTCACCCTCCCTGTGGGCTGTCTCGTCACTACACACTAATACGTGCTGATACATGCTTATTAGCAGTAGGCTTTAAGGTTGCAGGTATGGGTTGTGGGTTGGAGGTGTGAACCAACCCAAAAGTGCCATCTTGAATTAGTAGTTATGGGAAACTAGGCTTCTAAAGCCTTTGGGCTTTTCCCAAATTGTGCCAAAAAACAGTTTCATTACTTTCAGCTTTAACACTACATTTGAGATTAGTAAAGTAGTATGTAAACATTATTTAAACATTATTAAAGTGACTAGTGTTGCATTATTAAAGTGGCCAGTTATTCTAAGTCTGTGTATAGGGCAGCAGCTTCTAAGGTGGAGGGTTGTGTAACCGGGTGGAAGCCGGCTAGTTTTGGCTATTTAACAGTCTGATGGTCTTAAGACTGAAAAACATATTCTGTCTCTCTTTCCCAGTTTTGATGCACCTGTACTGACCTCGCCTTCTGCATGATAGCGGGGTGAACAGGCTGTGGCTCGGGTGGTTGATGTCCTTGATGATCTTTTTGGCCTTCCTGTGACATCGGGTGTTGTAGGTGTCCTGGAGGGCAGGTGTTTGCCCCCGGTGATGCGTTGGGCATACCACACCACCCTCTGGAGAGCCCTCCGGTTATGGGTGGTGCAGTTGCCGTACCAGGCAGTGGTACAGCCCGACAGGATGCTCTCAATTTTACATCTGTAAAAGTTTGTGAGGGTTTTAAGGGCCAAGCCAAATTCTTCAGCCTCCCGAGGTTGAAGAGGCGATATTGCGCCTTCTTCACCACGCTGGCTGTGTTGGTGGACCATTTCAAATCGTCAGAGATGTGTACGCCAAGGAACTTCAAGCTTTCCACCTTCTCCACTGCGATCCTGTCCATGTGGACAGGGGTGTGCTCGCTCTGCTGTTTCCGGTAGTCCACGATCAGGTCCTTTGTTTTGTTGACGTTGAGTGAGAGGTTATTTTCCTGGCACCACTCTCCCAGGGCCCTCACCTCCTCCCTGTGGGCTGTCTCGTCACTAACACACTATAACGTGCTGATACATGCCCATTAAGCAGTAGGCCTTTAAGGTTGCAGGTATGGGTGTGGTTGGAGGTGTGACCAACCCAAAAGTGCCATCTTGAATTAGTAGTTATGGGAAAACTAGGCTTTCTAAAGCCTTTGGGGCTTTCACCAAATTGTGCCAAAAAACAGTTCATTACTTTCAGCTTTTAACACAATGCATATTAGTGACATCTGCAGGTCTGTGACAAACAGCAGCATTTGATGTTCAGATACACTTTTTCCCCCATCATTTGTCAAATCTCTGTGGCGCAGAGGTTTGTCATGCGTTTTTAACCYCTCAGGTAGAATMCAAGGTTTGCATCTTACATCCGAGGCTACTTCTCTTCTTTGCCTCCAAGTTCACTATTTTTCTAAAACAAGATTTGGTGCGCAGCAAAAGCTTATAATATAACCTACTGAATGAAACAAATTATTAGAACAGCAATGTGCAGATGTGCCGTTTCAAAACAATACAAAAAAGTGTGCCTTTGCCTGGATTCAACCTTACACTCGTCTCCGAGTGTTTCGTATTTTCCAACCTACCTGCTGAGCTACCATTGCAATACAATTTTCTAAAATGTACTTGRTTTCAATGAAGCTTTCCACATGGCACAGACATCAGCCAACTSAAATTTGGTTGTGTTGTCAACTGACATGAATTCATGCACACTGCTTTGGTTGAAAATAGACATTGAATGGTTCAATTCTGTTTTCATTGGACCTTTTGGATTTATGTTGGATCATTGACTTGAATTGGTTGAACCTGTTTGTCTTTTTTCGGGGGTTATTTCCTTGGATTTGGACTTTGACTTCCCTTCAAGACTCAACCTGAGGTTCTGGTTGTCACGGCCGATGCTGGAAGAACTGGACCAAAGCGCAGCGTGGTGAGCGTACCTTACGTTTTATTTGAATGTAGCCAACAAAAAACAATAAACAATACAAAAACGACCGTGAAGCTTAAGGGCTATAGTGCCACAAACAAAGACAACCTCCCACACTGAAAGGAAAGAAAAAGGGCTGCCTAAGTATGGTTCCCAATCAGAGACAAYGATAGACAGCTGTCCCTGATTGAGAACCATACCTGGCCAACACATAGAAATAAAGAAACATAGAAACAAAACATAGAATGCCCACCCCAAATCACACCCTGACCAAACCAAATAGAGACATAAAAAGGCTCTCTAAGGTCAGGGCGTGACACTGGTAGAACGTTTTAAGTTTTATTAGTTAAATCATTATTTGTGTTACTTATGTTGAATCCCTATGTTTCCTATCAATAAACTATTATTGCACTCACCAAGGTCCCCACTTCTTTATTCTGGCAAGTTTGTGTTTTATCCAAGTTTGTTACAAGTTTCATTCAACGATATACTTTTGTAGCTTCCCTAATGTCGGGAAAAATCTCCCTAGGAACTCACCACCGTTAAATCATTTTTTATTTCATTTTGGAATCTTTGTTCCCACTAGTCCAGTTTCCCTATACCACTACTGGCCTATACACATACAACGGTTATCTTGCCGTTTCAGTGGTAAGGAGGAAAAATGCAAGTGGGTCTTAAAACTATTACCAGTTGTATTGTTTCTGCACTTTTTATCCACTTGAATATTGTGAGAAGTAGTCCTACCCTTCATCACTACCTTGGTAGATTAGTACTCAATCATTTGTGCCGGATGCTTTTCCAGCTAGCACATACCATTCTGAGAACCATATGAGTCTTCGAGCTTCAAGAAACCTATTGGTTTTGAACCGGGAAATACCCTCACACATGGAAGTAATTAGCAAAGCATAGTAAAGCAACGATGAGTTGAACATATTGAAAGCGCGCGGTACACAGAACGCACTGCAGCCTAGAGCGGCACCCTCTACGTAGCGTTGCGGACTGCTCCATTGACAATGCATGACTTCCGCCCGGATTTTCTTTTCTTCATAGTTTTAATTTGCAATTCAGTTCAGCTCAGCTCAGCTCAGCTCAAAGGACTAGTAATTAACACAAATGTCACATAACTGTCGCACCACCATCTCTTCAATATAGACTCAATGTCTCCCTCCCGAAGCAGACCCAACAGAACTTATTTTTCCCTTCAAAAGTGTCATTGAGACGCATGTCTAGTCGTCTATGGCGGACCTTTCGCTAAATAGCCGTGGACTTCGCATTGACCTCTCAAAGCGTAAAAGACCAAAGATCCCACTAAAGGTGTTTGAGTCCCAAATAGCACCCTATTCCCTACATTGTCCACTACTTTTGACCAGAGCCCTATGGGCCTTGGTTCAAAAGTAGTGCACTAGGGAATAGRRCACCATTTAGGACASAMCCAGGGTTTTCAAAATGGCTAAAGCACTCTATTAAGAGATGAGACTGCCATCGCCAGTTTATTTTTTTTAGAGCTTTTCATTATAAAGTGGCATATTCAGACTGCCCAATTTATTCCGGCGACATCAYGGATGATTTCATCTGAATGCGGAATTAGCGTGTGCAGTGGCGTCCTCTTGTGAGCTTTCTACATTTAATGACTACCATAAAAAGCAGACTGCACCACAAGGCCGGGACGAAATGAAAATGATGGGTGGAAACACACAAGGAGAGATGGAGGGAGCCAGAGGGATGCCCCTAGCTGGAKCAAGGTCCTAGGTGGCCATTCCGGCCTCTGTGAGTTTTTCGTATGTATGTGTGCGTGTGTTTTTTACCTTAACAAGACTGGAGGAGCATGTGGCTCACTGGGTAGGCAGTAATAATGTTATAGACAGAGTGCTTAGACGACAGTGTGGTCTTACACACACACACACACACACACTCGCTGCAACAAGCTCTCAAAGCTATGTGCTAATATCACGTTGAAGGTCTATGGACCGAAATGGTTTGTGGGAGGTCTGTTCAATACATTATGGAGAATAGAAGAGTAGCGCTGTGCTGGAGTTTCTTCCTCTATGCAGCTAAGTAGGCTGTATAAGGCATGGAAAGAAACCTATTTTACAGGGATAAGATATGCCTCAAAAGATAAAGATATTTGAAATCAAAAGCAACAAACCCTTTAATACGTCAAGATTTCCCATCACGCCTCCTTGTGAATTTCTGCCCCTGTAAAAAAGCAATACGAAGAACAACACTTGCGAGAATTCCAAGACTCATTTCCACAAAATCCCCCAATCCTTCAAAAAAATTGCAAAAAAATTGAATTCCTGAATGTAAACTCTCTTCTCTTTTGACAACAATCCTCTGACAACTCCAGACTTTGCTGATGGGCAGACGATGAGGGTATATTTGCCCATTCCCTGATTCCGCTAAAAGTCCAATATATCCTTTGGGATTAATGTCAAAATCGGGGTAAGGGATCGGAAGGCTTAGAGGAGGGCTAGAGGAGCTCATTTTCTATTTCATATGACAGATGGTGATTGGAGYCATGGATATAGGCGCCTCAGAACTCAAGGTGCTTCAAATGTCTATTTTCTATTAACACTGGCCAATGCGACGTATTAGGAACAATGATACATTTCAGTTGTCAGTGTGTGTGCCAATAGGCTGGTCCTTTAATTAGACATAATGAAGAGGAGAGACAGTCTCTTCTTAGTGTGTGTGTGGGTGGGTGGGTGGGTGGGTGGGTGTTACTACATACAGAATTGTACTGTACCTCTGCACACAAACATAATTTTATTGGTGCACACACACACACGTGCATACACACACGTGCACACACACACACACAAAACCCACACACCACTACCCATGCATTTATTCCTGTAGTTGTTGACACACCCCCAGCCTCTGCTCCAGCCCCATGTCATAGAAGACCAGCATCGATTATGTAAAGTTTTGTCCCCTTAACAGCAGTGGGCATATAGGGCCCTGGGGCTGTCATTACAGACACAGACAGACACAGAGGTCAGAAGGCAGTGTAACCGTTACAGGCGACCAGATCAGACAATAGCTACAGTAGCCTGTGTGTGTGTGTTTGTGTGTCTGTTATGGTGACCGTGCCGCAACGCCAGCGATCACGAGTCATGACTACAGTCAAATGCCACGTGACCTATTTGTCACGGTAGCTAGGCTTCTCCAAGCTCTGATGCTGCTGATGGTCATTAGTAGCCTACCAAACTTGCTAACTGCCTGGTACTCAGCAATGCAAATGTGATTGAAAATCTAATCATACTCTTCATAAGAACCCATGAGCTCATGTTGCACAACATTTCTATAGGCTATGCAAATTTGTAAGAAAACTTTTTCAATGGCTTCTATTAAAAAGAGGAGGATCCCATCAGCTTTCTATAGGCTGGGCCTACTATATTTATTTCTCAACTTTCCTAATATTAAGCACATTGCGTCTCTTTACAACAGGAGCATAACCTACCTGGCTGGCATGAAAATTAACTGTGGGAAAGGCATCCTCCATTCACTATTTAAGTGCATAGATGACATGTATTTGTTTCCCCCTGCCCCTGTTTCGAGACAAGTGCATGATAATGGTCCATTCTAAATCTAAACAAAATTCACACACATATTATTTATTTATGTAAAGACAAGATTAAATCAAGAAGTCTGATGGGTGCCAATATTAGCATATCAAATCTGAATGATATCACTTGTGAATGACGCCAAGCTCGTGTGCAGTAAGGCAAGAAATAGCGCATGCCTTTTTTCCCTCTACTGTTTCAATTCATAGTCGCATACCTCATGTAGCATAGCCCATAGGCCTATGTTTTGATAAGGTTTGTATCACAACTAAAGTGGCCAAATAACTTCTTAAAATTAAGCACATTAATCTGCTTTACAACCGGTGTAGAATCTAACTGGCATACATAGGCGGCGCGTGAGTTTCATTTACATTTACATTACATTACATTTAAGTCATTTAGCAGACGCTCTTATCCAGAGCGACTTACAAATTGTGCATTCACTGCTTATGATATCCAGTGGAACAACCACTTTACAATAGTGCATCTAACTCTTTTAAGGGGGGGGTTTAGAAGGATTACTTTATCCTATCCTAGGTATTCCTTAGAATGAGGTGGGTTTCAGAGTGTCTCCGGAAAGGTGGTTTATGACTCCGCTGACCTGGCGTCGTGAGGAGTTTGTTCCACCATTGGGGTGCCAGAGCAGCGAACAGTTTTGACTGGCTGAGCGGGAACTGTACTTCCTCAGAGGTAGGGAGGCGAGCAGGCCAGAGTGGATGAACGCAGTGCCCTTGTTTGGTTGTAGGGCCTGATCAGAGCCTGAAGGTACGGAGGTGCCGTTCCCCTCACAGCTCCGTAGGCAAGCACCATGGTCTTGTAGCGGATGCGAGCTTCAACTGGAAGCCAGTGGAGAAGAGCGGAGAGGCGGGGGTGACGTGAGAGAACTTGGGAAAGTTGAACACCAGACGGGCTGCGGCGTTCTGGATGAGTTGTAGGGTTTAATGGCACAGGCAGGGAGCCCAGCCAACAGCGAGTTGCAGTAATCCAGACGGGAGATGACAAGTGCCTGGATTAGGACCTGCGCCGCTTCCTGCGTGAGGCAGGGTCGTACTCTGCGAATGTTGTAGAGCATGAACCTACAGGAACGGGTCACCGCCTTGATGTTAGTGAGAACGACAGGGTGTTGTCCAGGATCACGCCAAGGTTCTTAGCACCTGGGAGGAGGAACAATGGAGTGTCAACCGTGATGGCGAGATCATGGAACGGGCAGTCCTTCCCCGGGAGGAAGAGCAGCTCCGTCTTGCCGAGGTTCAGCTTGAGGTGGTGATCGTCATCCACACTGATATGTCTGCCAGACATGCAGAGAATGCGATTCACCACCTGGTTATCAGAGGGGGAAAGGAGAAGATTAATTGTGTGTCGTCTGCATAGCAATGATAGAGGAGACCATGTGAGGATATGACAGAGCCAAGTGACTTGGTGTTAAGCGAGAATAGGAGAGGGCCTAGAACAGAGCCCTGGGGACACCAGTTGTGAGAGCAAGTGGTGCGGAGACAGATTCTCGCCACGCCACCTGGTAGGAGCGACCTGTCAGGTAGGACGCAATCCAAGCGTGGGCCGCGCCGGAGATGCCCAGCTCGGAGAGGGTGGAGAGGAGGATCTGATACTGAGTTTCAAGTTTGGGGAAGATCATTTTCACCATAAAAATGTACCTTTATCATAAAGCATGTGGTGGAATTATTGTTATCAAAAGGAGAGACTTATAGATTTCTTCAAAACAATCAAACTTTATTATTTAATTACTGCAGTAATGGAGCTGGTTGGTAACCACCCCTGGAGGTTATCGCTGAGAACTCAACGAGCTGGTTTRAGCCACAGCATTTTATAGCAAAGTCCATCCTCCTTCAGTCTACATAACACAACAGATGTATGGAATGGGTCACAAGGTTAAGATTTGTATGAAAGATACTTATAATTGACAACTGTAACAACAGTTCTCATTGTGTAGAGACCAGTGTCTGGCCCCTTAACTCCATACTGGAGCCATGTCTCCCTGGTACCGTATAGAACAGAAACATTAACTCATGCTCTGGAATGTGGTATCCCCAAAGACATCATAAATCTCCAGTCACTGTTATCTCCCAGAGGCCCACTTTCAGTTCACACAGACACAATAGAGAGTTATAAGAAACCTCTATTCTGTTGCATAAAACAACCATTTGATGCAATAAAAGTATTATAACATAAGCTTGTAATTTCCACCATAAGCATTACGTGCATAATCGCATTTGCGGTTGTTTTTGAGAATGGTGTTTTCCCGCTAATTAATTGCATTTTGGAACATTCGTGCATGTATCCTACTGCTGTGTGCACAATGCTGCGCTTATAATGTGAAGAAATAGCTTAATAGTTTATCAACATTTTAAGCTAAATGTTCTGATCTGTTGCATCAGCCACATTGTGTACAAAATTGTTTTTTGATGCTAGTGGTTGTATTCATTTGGAATCTATCGCATCCCACAACTGTGTTTGGAATATACATTTCTCGCACAGAATAGAATTGGTCAACTTTTGTACTATGGGGGATAGTAGATTGACCTAGGCTAGTGCTTTTGCTGTTTGTTAGGCATACTCATCTTGTTGGCTGACGAAAAGTAAATGTGGACAGTTCTTCTGACATCTTCAATATGCGCCTCAGAATTCGATAAGGACGCACACAGTTGCGTCCCCGATGTGTCTGTCTTCACTTGTAGCTTGTGAGAAGGACCCACGAGGCCTGTGAAAAGGACCCGATCACGTGAMGGGCATTGGCTAATACCCTGACTCACCGCTCGCGTCGCGTGCGCGAGTGTTGCAAAATACATTTTGAAATCTATGTTATTCAATTATTGCACCCACACTGCTCGCGCCCGTCAACGAGCGTCTGCGTTGCCAAGGGCTAAAATAGAAGTCCTTTCTATTTCTGACGCAGATCGCGCTGCAAGTCCTGCCTCTCCCATCTTCTCATTGGTTTATAGAAGCAGGTACCCACATGCCATCTCCTCATTGGTTATACCCACGTGGGTGATTGAAAGACGAACTGTTTTGCCGGTCGTCGTGGTGATACTATGAAAGTTTAGATGCCAATCACATATAAGTTCAAAGATGAAAAAGCCTGGAAGGAGGAGAGATGACTAGAAACAATTCGGTTGACCGTTTAATGTGTGGATTAATTGTCGGAGTAGAGGACCTTGTGCGTTTCAGGTAAAATAACAACTCAATGTTTATATCCCAGGAAAAATTWGCTAGCAACAGCAAGCTAGCTAATTAGGACAAATTACTAGCAAGTGCAAGCTAACTAGCTAAATTGAAATAAATGTTTAATGCTTTTCGACCTGTCCCCAAATTAATGTAATTGGTTCAGAGTTTGTTTTAATATTTTAACCTGCGTGTCGTGATCGCGTTTGGTGTAGGGGGACAAAATAAATTTATGCACGATGGTGCACGCGCGCAGCCGGTTTGGGTTCCGTGTAATAAGAGTTGATATATCTGAGAGACATATAGCCCGACATTTGTATCACAACTAAAGTTTAAAAAATAACTCTAAATTAAGCATATAGGAGGACCTGTTTATAAATCCCTTTTTACGTCAGCAGATGTCACAAAGTGCTTGTACAGAAACCGAGCCTAAAACCCCAAACAGCAAGCAATGCAGATTTAGAAGCACGGTGGCTAGTAAAAACTCCCTAGAAAGGCTGGAACCTAGGAAGAAACCTAGAGAGGAACCAGGCTCTGAGGAGTTCCAGTCCCCTTCTGGCTGTGGAGATTATAAGAGTACATGGCCATTGAGGCCAGATAGTTCTTCAAGATGTTCAAATGTTCAAAGGTGACCAGCAGGGTCAGATAATAACCACAGTGGGTGTAGAGGGTGCAACAGGTCAGTACCTCAGACTTAAATGTCAGCTGCCTTTTCATAGACGAGCATCTAGGCTGTGATTGGGAGTCCCATAGGGCAGCGCACAATTGGCCCAGTGTCGTCCGGGTTTGGCCGGTGTAAGCCGTCATTGTAAACAAGAATTTGTTCTTAATTGACTTGCCACATTAAATAAAGGTTAAATAAGAGAGAGGTAGAGAGAGGGAGAGTCAAAATTNAGTTTGTTTTAATATTTTAACCTGCGTGTCGTGATCGCGTTTGGTGTAGGGGGACAAAATAAATTTATGCACGATGGTGCACGCGCGCAGCCGGTTTGGGTTCCGTGTAATAAGAGTTGATATATCTGAGAGACATATAGCCCGACATTTGTATCACAACTAAAGTTTAAAAAATAACTCTAAATTAAGCATATAGGAGGACCTGTTTATAAATCCCTTTTTACGTCAGCAGATGTCACAAAGTGCTTGTACAGAAACCGAGCCTAAAACCCCAAACAGCAAGCAATGCAGATTTAGAAGCACGGTGGCTAGTAAAAACTCCCTAGAAAGGCTGGAACCTAGGAAGAAACCTAGAGAGGAACCAGGCTCTGAGGAGTTCCAGTCCCCTTCTGGCTGTGGAGATTATAAGAGTACATGGCCATTGAGGCCAGATAGTTCTTCAAGATGTTCAAATGTTCAAAGGTGACCAGCAGGGTCAGATAATAACCACAGTGGGTGTAGAGGGTGCAACAGGTCAGTACCTCAGACTTAAATGTCAGCTGCCTTTTCATAGACGAGCATCTAGGCTGTGATTGGGAGTCCCATAGGGCAGCGCACAATTGGCCCAGTGTCGTCCGGGTTTGGCCGGTGTAAGCCGTCATTGTAAACAAGAATTTGTTCTTAATTGACTTGCCACATTAAATAAAGGTTAAATAAGAGAGAGGTAGAGAGAGGGAGAGTCAAAATTAGCAGGTTCGGGACAAGGTAACACGTCCCGGTGAACAGGACAGAATTCCATAGCCACAGGCAAAACAGTTGAAGCTGGAGAAGCAGCACGATCAGGTAGACTGGGAACAGCCAGGAGTCATCAGGCCAGTTAGTCCTGAGGCATTGTCCTAGGTCTCAGGTCCTCTGGGAGAGGAGGGAGAGAGAGATAATTAGAGTGAGCATAATTAAATACACACAGGACACCAGATAAGACATGATAACACTACCAGATATATCAGACTGTCCCTAGCCCCCTGGCACATAGACTATTGCCGCATTTTCTTTGGTAACCGTTCAACACAGAATAGGCTCATATGCATACTCCCTCGAAACATTTGGAGAAAATATCCTTTCCTTTATTCTATTCAGCTATGTTCAATTGTATTCTTAATACTATAAAAGAATATAATATAATGCCATGGAATTCTAAGCAAATCTTGTCTGCTAAATTAATTAACTAGTGTAGCTCACAGCCATATGGCGTAGCCAGATCAGGGCCTAACACAAGGACAACTCAGAGTATGCTATTATGTTCTTCTGAAATGGACTACATTTTCTTCATATCATGTTTCTTGGGACGTGTCTAAAATAAATAATGGATTTATTGTGATGGTGTAGGCTATATTACATTTATATATTCAACTTTTTAAAATAGATGTATAGTAGATGTCTGCATGCGTGTTAATTAACGGTCAATTGCCGTAAGACCGTCAGTTATTTGCTTGACAATCACCGGCTGACATAATGTAATGACCACCACAGTGTGTGTATGCATGTTGGGTGTGTGTGGCCAGGCCACAACAACATAGCTACAGTAGCCTGGAGGATGGGACTGACCTTGCACACTACTGGGGCCCGAGAGGCCTCGTTTAGGGCTTGGTTTAGCACTTCACACACAACTAACTGTCATTCACTTGGTTGGTCTTTACTGTCCTCTGTCCTCTACTGAAGGAGAGCGATGATGAAAGACAAGGGCAGATAAAGTAAGAGAGAGAGAGATGGAGGGAGAGAGAGGGCATGAGATGGAGGGAGAGAGAGGGTATGAGATGAAGGGAGAGAGAGGATGAGAGATGGAGGGAGAGAGAGGGTATGAGATGGAGGGAGAGAGAGGGTATGAGATG
>NW_019942596.1:16550-41443 GCF_002910315.2 Salvelinus sp. IW2-2015 | reverse complement strand
TATCCTTGTTGATGACAAGCTATTTTTATCAAAATCGATTACCTAACGTTTGATTGATTACGTGATTTAATTAACTCGTTAATAACCTTGGGGCACCACGGAAAAGTTAGTTTATCATAGAGCGGCTATCTCTCGAATCCACTCTTAAAGATCTGTAGCTTTTATATCAATTTTTTTTATCTCCTAAAATTGACAAACCCAATCTAACTGCCCGTAGCTCAGGACCTGAAGCAAGGATATGCATATTCTTGGTACCATTGAAAGGAAACAACTTTGAAGTTTGTGGAAATGTGAAGGGAATGTAAGTAAAATATAACACAATAGATCTGGTAAAAGATAATACAAGAAAAAAAACAACCGTTCTTTAGTATTTTTTTTTGTACCATCATCTTTGAGAGAAAGGCCATAATGTATTATCAGTCCAGCTGCAATTTAGATTTTGGCCACTGGAGGGCACCAGTGTATGTGCAACATTTTAGACTGATCCAATGAACCACTGCATTTCTGTTCAAATGTTGTATCAGGACTGCCCAAATGTGCCTAATTTTGTTTATTAATAACTTTATGTTCAAAAAGTGTGCACTCTTCCTCAAACAAGCATGCTATTCTTTCACTGTAATATCAATCAATTTTTATTTTCAATTTTATTTTTATATAGCCCTTTGTACATCAGCTAATATCTCGAAGTGCTGTTACAAGACACCCAGCCTAAAACCCCAAACAGCTAGTAATGCAGGTGTAGAAGCACGGTGGCTAGGAAAAACTCCTAGAAAGGCCAAAACCTAGAAGAAACCTAGAGAGGAAACCAGCTATGAGGGGTGGCCAGTCCTCTTCTGGCTGTGCCGGGTGGAGATTATAACAGAACTATGCCAAGATGTTCAAAAATGTCATAAGTGACAAGCATGGTCAATATAATAATCATGAATAATTTTCAGTTGGCTTTTCATTAGCCGATCATCAAGAGTTGAAAAACAACAGGTCTGGGACAGGTGGCGGTTCCATAACCGCAGGCAGAAACAGCTGAAACTGGAATAGCAGCAAGGCCAGGCGGACTGGGGACAGCAAGGAGTCACCGGCGGCAAGTCCCGACGCATGGTCCTAGGGCCCAGGTCCTCCGGAGAAAAAAAGAGAGAAGGAGAAAATTAGAGAGAGCCAAGATTTTCAAAAATGTTCATAAATGACAAGCATGGTCAATAATAATCAGGAATAAATCTCAGTTGGTTTTCATAGCCGATCATTAAGAGTTGAAACAGCAGGTCTGGGACAGGTAGGGGTTCCATAACCGACAGGCAGAACAGTTGAAACTGGAATAGCAGCAAGGCCAGGCGGACTGGGGACAGCAAGGAGTCACCACGGCCGGTAGTCCCGACGTGATGGTCCTAGGGCTCAGGTCCTCCGAGAGAAAGAAAGAGAGAAGGAGAAAATTAGAGAGAGCCAAGATGTTTTCAAAATGTTCATAAATGACAAGCATGGTCAAATAATAATCAGGAATATAATGTCAGTTGGCTTTTCATAGCCGATCATTAAGAGTTGAAAACAGCAGGTCTGGGACAGGTAAGGGTTCCGTAACCGCAGGCAGAACAGTTTGAAACTGGAATACAGCAGGCCAGGCGGACTGGGGACAGCAAGGTGTCAATCATGCCCGGTAGTCCTGGACGGATGGTCCTAGGGCTCAGGTTTCAGAGAGAAAGAGGAGAACGAGAGAATTAGAAGAGAGCATTACTTAAATTCCACAGGACACTGGATAAGACAGGAGAAGTACTCCAGGTAACCAACTGACCTACCCCCCGACACATAAAAACTACTGCAGCATAAATACTGGAGGCTGAGACAGGAGCGGTCAGGAGACACTGTGGCCCCATCCGAAGAAACCCCGGACAGGGCCAAACAGGAAGGATATAACCCCACACCACTTTGCCAAAGCACAGCCCCCGCACCACTAGAGGGAAATCCTCAACCACCAACTTACAATCCTGAGACAAGGCGAGTATAGCCACAAAGGTCTCCACCAAGCACAAACCAAGGGGGGGGCCAACCCAGACAGGAAGATCACGTCAGTAACTCAACCCACTCAAGTGACGCACCCTCCTAGGGACGGCATGAAAGAGCACAGCAAGCCAGTGACTCAGCCCCTGTACAGGTTAGAGGCAGAGAATCCCAGTGGAGAGAGGGGAACCGGCCTGGCAGAGACAGCAAGGGTGGTTCGTTGCTCCAGAGCCTTTCGTTCACCTTCACACTCCTGGGCCAGACTACACTCAATCATTGACCTACTGAAGAGATAAGTCTTCAGTAAAGACTTAAAGGTTGAGACCGAGTCTGCGTCTCTCACATGATATCTATATCTACTGTAATTTTGACAGTGCAGTTAGTTTAACAAGAATTTAAGCTTCTTGAAAATATCAGGTATGTCTATATCCTGGAAATGTATCTCCACCTCTCCTTTTTCTCTCACCTCTTTCACTCTTCTTTCACACGCTTTCTCTCTTTTCCATCTTTCTCCCTGTCAATCCCTATTCTGTCACTCTCTCTCTCCCCCATCTATACCCTTCTCTCTCCATCTCATAACCCCTCTCTCTCCCTCCCATTCTCATACCCTCTCTCTCCGCATCTCATACCTCTCTCTCCCTCCATCTCATACCCTCTCTCTCCCTCCATCTCTCATAACCCTCTCTCTCCCTCCATCTCATACCTCTCTCTCCCTCTCATCTCATACCCTCTGTCTCCTTCATCTCATAACCCTCTCTCCCTCCATCTCATACCCTCTCTCTCCTGCATCTTATACCTCTCTCTCCCTCCATCTCATACCCTCTCTCTCCTCTAATCTCATTAATTATTCTTTACTTTCTAGCAGTCCATCTGAACGTCGTAAAATTCTTGATTATCTGCACAACCCAGCTTTTACTATGAATCATCCATGCACAAATTGGCTCATTTATTTACTAACTAATGAAACAATTACAGAATATACAATACATAATTAACATTATACAGTAAATACCATCCCTAGTGGAATAAACAAAAACAGTTTAGTTATAACACAATAGATTCAGAGAGAAAAAGGAGGGGGGTTGGAGGGAGACTAAGGAATGGGTCTCTATCGGACATGGGAAGTTATTCTCACATAAATACATATGCCACTAACGATCGCTCGTTCGGAGAAAGGTAATGCATTGTATTTATGTGAAGCTGGCTTCGATAGTTGAGCTGGTGTTGTGAGGCTCTGGTTTGCCTAGTCGAGGTCGCCATTGTCTTTTGTAGATTCTTCCGGGTCGTCGTGGAGTGAGATGTTGTGGTTTTTTGCATCGGTCAATGTTCTTACTAGATTTGCTACCTTTCCAGCTGCAGTCTGTTAGGCTGTAATCTAGGACTCACTCCTTCGTGAGTGATCAATATTTCAGCGTTCATACCATTTCCCGTGTGGCGTAAGCTCTCACGTTTTCTGGCCTGTAGAGTTGAAATTAGAATTAGCCTTTTTAAACATGAGACAATCCTCACGGTATTTGGAACTGAGGTGACTTTTCGTCACGGGGGCTTTTATTCTAGAGTGGAAAAGGGGTTGGTTCATCATTTCCAACCAATGTCTATTCACTTGGGCGGKGCCACTGACTGGGCACACGTTACCATTAAACAAACACTTTTCATTTTAGAAGACTAAATCACATTGTTATCTTTTCAAAAGTATTCTTATACTTCGTCAAACATTTGATCCAACATTCAGATGCAAGCCTCATAACTGAGGAACCTGTATTAACCTCTCTGGGATCGCGGGACGCTTGCGTCCCAACAGCCTGTTAAAATGTAGAGCGCCAGATTAAAAAAAAAAAATCTATAAAATCAAACTTCATTAAATTACACATATAAGATACCAAATTAAAGCTACACTCGTTGTGAATCCAGCCAACATGTCAGATTTCAAAAAGGCTTTTCGACGAAAGCATAAGATGCTATTATCTGATGATAGCACAATGTCAACAAAAGAGAGTGTAGCATATTTCAACCATGCCRGCGCTACTCAAAACGCAGAAATAAAATATAAAACATGCATTACCTTTGACRAGATTCTTTTGTTGGCACTCCAATATGTCCCATAAACATCACAAATGGTCCTTTAGTTCGATTAATTCCGTCCATATATATCCAAATTGTCCATTTATTTGGCGCCGTTGTACCAGGAAAAACAGCCTTCAATTTGCGCAAAATCACGACAAAATATCWAAAAAATTACCTCTAAACTTTGCCAAAACATTTCAAAGTACTTTTGTAATACAACTTAAGTTATTTGTAAACGTTAATAATCGATCAAATTGAAGACTGGTCAATCTGTTTTCAATACAGGATATCAACAAACTTACGGTACTTTTCAAGTCTTGCTCAACTCTCAAACATAAACACACTACGTCACTCCACTTCCGGGTCAATATCTTTCTCTGTTAACTAAGGAAAAACCTTAACCTTTTTCCATACAATGGCGACATCCAGTGGAAGCAGTAGGAACTACGTTGATAGAGATTAGAATTCTGGTTTGCCCATAACAAACCATTGAACATACAGGAACTTAAAAAGAAAAAAGTTAGTCCTCAGGGTTTTGACTGCTATATAAGTTATGTTATACTTACAGATATGATTCAAACAGTTTTAGAAACTTCAGAGTGTTTTCTATCCAAATCTACTAATACTATGCATATCTTATATTCTGGGGATGAGTAGCACGAAGTTGAAATTGCGCACGCTATTTTTCCCTAAGTGAAAACTCTGCACCCTATCCTCAAGAAGTTAACAGAGTTAGGGTAATGTGGCTGTATTGTCTTTCAAGAGGTCACAAACATGAAACAAAACGGACCGGGTCGTAGCTGGCTTCTCCATCGACCGTTTCCACATTCTCTAAATTACAAATAATGTTTAATTCTCCAATTCGAGGAGGTAGGAGTATTTGGCGGGAGAGTTCCTTTGTCTTACTGTGAAACTCTCTCTTTCTCTACACTGCATGGTCAGGGAAAGAAGAGTCTCTGCATGGAATTTATGACATGGTTGTTAAAGTGGGGGGGGGGCGGGTTCACATCTCTGCTAGAGGCCTAGAGTCATGACATACATATAACAAGACAGAGCGTTTTTCAGATTTATCAATTTGCACATTGATTCCAACGCTTCCATTGACTTCAGTGCTGGTGTGTGTGGTTGCCATGCCGGAACATGTTTACCCTAAACAAGGGTGAGAGGACAGCTGCCGATAGGGAGGTTAGCGAAGTTAAGACTTAAACCAAAACAGACAAACTTGGCAATTCGACTAAACCAACTTTACCTCAAAACGGAACATTCTATCGCCTGTCACACCCTGACCTTAGAGAGCCTTTTTATGTCTCTATTTGGTTTGGTCAGGGTGTGATTTGGGGTGGGCATTCTATGTTTTGTTTTTCTATGATTTTGTATTTCTATGTTTTGGCCAGGTATGGTTCTCAATCAGGGACAGCTGTCTATTGTTGTCTCTGATTGGGAACCATACTTAGGTAGCCCTTTTTCCCTCCTTTCTTTGTGGGAAGTTGTCTTTGTTTGTGGCACTATAGCCCTTAAGCTTCACGGTCGTTTTTGTATTGTTTATTGTTTTTTGTTGGCTACATTCAAATAAAAAGTAAGGTACGCTCACCACGCTGYGCTTTGGTCCGCTTCTTATGACGGMCCGTGACATCGCCGCCATTACTCATGTTATGTTTTGGTTAGTGTCAGCACTACTTCAATGTTCTGTCTGTAATATGAGCACGTTTGAAGTAAAATAATATCCTTGTTGTTGAGATTTCGGCTGCTAAAACAGAGAAAGAGAGCGAGGAGGGAGAGAGAGAGAGACAGAGAGAGAGGGTGGAGAGAGAGGGTGGAGAGAGAGAGAGGAGAGAGAAAGAGAGAGAGAAAGAGAGAGAGAGAGAAAGAGAGAGAGAGAGAGAGAGATAAAGCAGCAAAGGGAAAGCGAGAGAGAAACACAAATATGTAAATACAATGCACATTGCTGAGATCCATGAGAAATAGAGATTTGACAACCACACATAGTAGGACTTGTTTATCTGACAGATTTCTTGGAGGTGACAGACCGAACATGTCGCATGAATTCCTATCAGGGCAATCAAGCAGATAACCTACTGTATGTTCTCCATGTTATTTAAATAGATGGAGGCAGAGAGGACATGGATAGTACAGAAGGAGGTGTAGTGGTTGGATATCATTTCAAAAAAAGGGAGGAGAGATAGCGAGACAGTGTGTGTGTTCGCGTGTGCATGCATTTGTTTGTGTGCACTGTATGTGTTTTACAGATAGATAGAATGTGTGTGTGTGTGTGCGTGTATGCTTGTGTGTTAGTTACGGTGTGTGTGTCTCTGCCTGTGTCAGAGAGCGAGAGCACCAGAGGCTGGAGCTAAGAATAAAATGTTTAATGCCTTGTTGGTTTACTTGCTGCTTGCATGGCATATTCTCTGCTGGATGAAATGACATTTCTGTGATGTCAGCGCGTATTAACCTCCCCAAAACGCATCTCACTTGGGGGAAGATTATCTATAGCAACATTATCAAGAGGTTCAATACTCTTGGCGTAACAGCTAAGATGCTGGATTGACAATCACTGGACTTGGGTTTGTATCTCGGTTGGGGCTACGCCTCAAATACACTGCAGTACATTACAATCAAGGTCTTCACTTTATCTACAAGGAGTTCGAACATAAACAAATTGCCACTTCAGATGACAGACATTTTTTTGGACAGTTTTTGATGTTCAAGGAAAATACCACTCAAAAACTGTSTYTTTGATATTTGTTTCATTAGTCCACTGTTGATACAGTCGCAAAATGTTTTGCATGTCAGCAAATCCAAGTTTTCAAGATATGGAACTTTCAAAATAGAGAAAGTGTCACAGGAATAAAGCATACTGTTTTTGAGTGGTGTTTTCCTTTAAGCATACTGGGTTAAATGACATTTCCCATTGGTCGAAAAAGTGTAGTTGTAATTGGAAACTTTCTGGTGTACAATCCCCAGGCCTAATTCTTTATTTCGCTGACATGTATCGCTAATAACATGAATAACTCGTATGCATATGTCAGTGCTCATTTGAATATGCATATTTGGAAAGCTAGGCTTGTTGAATAATTGCCATGACATCAAATCATCAAAGCAAATCAAATTTTATTAACCCATGTGTGCTCATTGGACTGACTGACATGTGCACTTGCACTATTTTAACTGTTCTTGAGCTGTTCTAGTGCAGAGCTGTTCTAGTGCAGAGCTGTTCTAGTGAAGAGCTGTTCCAGTGAAGGGCTGTTCTAGTGAAGGGCTGTTCTAGTGAAGGGCTGTTCTAGTGAAGGGCTGTTCCAGTGAAGGGTATGTTTCTAGTGAAGTGGCTTGTTCTTAGTGAAGAGCTGTTCCAGTGAGAAGGGCTGTCCAGTGAAGGGTTGTTCTATGCAGAGCTGTTTCTAGTGCAGAGCTGTTCCAGTGAAAGTGTTCTAGTGCAGAGCTTTCTAGTGAAGGGTGTTCTCAGTGAAGCGTGTTCCAGTGAAGAGTGTTCCAGTGAAGGGGTTGATCCAGTGAAGGTTGTTTCCAGTGAAGTGTTCCAGTGAAGAGCTGTTCCAGTGAAGAGCTGTTCCAGTGAAGGGTTGATCCAGTTGAAGGTGTTCAGTGAAGGGTTGTTCCAGTGAAGCGGTTGTTCTAGTGAAGGGCTTTCTAGTGAAGAGGGGCCTGTGTTCTAGTGAAGGCTGTTCCAGTGAAGAGCTGTTCTAGGCAGAGCTGTTCCAGTGAAGGTTGTTCCAGTGCATTGAAGACTGTTCCAGTGAAGGGCTGTTCCAGTTGAAGGGCTGTTCCAGTTGAAGTGCTGTTCCAGTGACGGGCTGTTCCAGTGGACGGGCTTGTTCCAGTGACGGCTGCTTCCAGTGAAGGGCTGTTCCAGTGAAGGGCTGTTCCAGTGAAGGGCTGTTCAGTGAAGGGCTGTTCCACGTGATTCAGAGGGCTTGTTCCAGTGAAGGCTGTTCCAGTGAAGGGCTGTTCCAGTGAAGTGATGTTCCAGTGAAAAGATTTTCCAGTGAAGTGCTGTTCCAGTGAAGAGGTACAGTATGTACAGTAGGTATGCCGGTTTTAGGGGGGGTAATTGAAAGAGGTGTGTGTGTGTGTGTGTGTGACTGTGTGTGTGTTTGTGTGTGCACATGTGCACATGGCTGAGTCTGTGTGCGTCTGAGTTGTCTCTGCATTTCCTCAATCGACATAGCCATTAAGCGTGTTGGTCGGCATGCTAATTTGAAAGGGTACCTGGACCCAGAGTAAAGCCTCGCCATGACACAGATGGACTTCTTCCAAAGTCTTTTTAGCACAGAAAGGGACATTTAATTTTATTTATTTTTTACTTCATATTCACTATCTCCAGCACCACCCCAACATCAACATATGTAAAAATTGTGCATTTCTATGTTTTGTAGTAAAATAAAAATGAGGAAGCTAAGTGTTTCCAATGACATCATCAACCAATTAGCAGACAATTAGGAGGCAATGCCTACTCATAATTGGTTCAAATCACAAAATGCACACCGATGATGTCATTGGAAACACTTATCTTCCTCTATCTTTTTTTCTACAAAACCTAGAAACGCAAAATGTTCACATTATGTTGGGGTGGGTGCTGGAGATGATGAAAATGAAGTTGAAAATGGTTTAAATTTCCCTTTCATACCCCTCATCGTTCTCCAGCCATCTGCGAAACGAGAGAGCTGTTTTTAGAAGACACAAACTACGCCGGGAGACCTAGTTGTGTAATCAGGTAGCTTCGGTGGAGCCAAAAATAGACGAGGCGTCAGCTCTTGTCAATTGTTAATGCCCAGGATGGTGATTAGTTTTGAGAAGCCCACGCACAACGAGTTCAGTGACAGAGGGCTCGCGGTAAAACATGAGGAAATACAGGCAGACCGGGGCAGCTCAAATTAGATTGGGTCCTGGTCTCACCTTCCCAAGGGTCCATTATGTATGTGTGTGCTGTGTGTTGGTGGGAGGGGTGAGATAAAAAAACAAAATAACAATGTGTTTTGTCACGTGCCAAATACAACGGGTGTAGGCTTTACAGGGAAATGTTTACCTAAGAGCACTTCCCAATGATGTAGAGTACATTTTGTTAAAATGAAAGATCATTATTACTTGTAACTCAAGAGGAATAACATACATGAGAATGGAGCTATATACAGAGAGTACCAGTACCAGATCAATGTGCAGGAATACAAAAACAAAGTGAAATATCACATTTCTGTAAGTATTCAGACCCTTTACTCAGTACTGAGAATTGGTCCGAAGCCACTCCTGCATTGTCTTGGCTGTGTGCTTAGGGTTGTTGTCCTGTTGGAAGATGAACCTTCACCCCAGTCTGAGGTCCTCAGCGCTCTGGAGCAGGTTTTCATCAAGGATCTCTGTACTTTGCTCAGTTCATCTTTCCCTCAATTCGGACTAGTCTCCCAGTCCCTGCGGTTGAAACACAACCCCACAGAATGATGCTGCCACCACCATGCTTCGCCCTAGGGATGGAGCCAGGTTTCCTCCAGACGTGACGCTTGGCATTCAGGCCAAAGAGTTACATCTTGGTTTCATCACACCAGAGAATCTATTTTCTCATGGTCTGAGTCCTTTAGGTGCCTTTTGGGAAACTCCAAGCGGGCTGTCATGTGCCTTTTCCTGAGGAGTGGCTTCGGTCTTGCCACTCTACCATAAAGGCCTGATTGGTAGAGAGCTGCAAAGATGGTTGTCCTCCTGGAAGGTTCTCCCATCTCCACAGAGGAACTCTGGAGCTCTTTCAGAGTGGCAACCGGGTTCTTGGTCACCTCTTTTACCAAGGCCCTTCTCCCCCGATTCCTCAGTTTGGCCGGGCGGCCAGCACTAGGAAGAGTCTTGGTGGTTCCAAACTTCCTTCGACCTCATGGCTTGGTTTTTGCTCTGACATGCACTGTCAACTGTGGGACCTTATATAGACAGGTGTGTGCCTTTCCAAATCATGTCAGATCAATTGAATTTACCACAGGTGGACTCCAATCAAGTTGTAGAAACATTTCAAGGATGATCAATGGAAACAGGATGCACCTGAGCTAAATATTGAGACTCATAGCAAACGGTCTGACTACTTCCACTACTGGTCAAACGTTTTAGAACACCTACTCATTCAAGGGTTTTTCTTTATTTTTACTGTTTTCTACATTGTAGAATAATAGTGAAGACATCAACACTATGAAATAACACATATGGAATCATGTAGTAACCAAAAAAGTGTTAAACAAATCAAAATATATTTTTCTATTTGAGATTAGCCACCATTTGCCTTGATGACATCTTTGCACACTCTTGGCATTCTCTCAACCAGATTCATGAGGTAGTCACCTGGAATGCATTTCAATTAATAGGTGTGCCTTGTGAAAAGTTCATTTGTGGAATTTCTGTCACGCCCTGACCATAGAGCTTTTTATTCTCTGTTGGTTAGGTCGGGGTGTGACTAGGGTGGGTTATCTAGGTGAATATATATATATCTATGTTGGCCTGGTATGGTTCCCAATCAGAGGCAGCTGTTTATCGTTGCCTCTGATTGGGGATCATATTTAGGCAGCCATTTCCCCATTTGTGCTTTGTGGGATCTTGTTTTTGTGTAGTGCCTGTGAGCACTGCATTTTCTTCACGTATCGTTTGTTTGTTTATTTGTTTTGTTTTGCTGTGAGTTTCACATAGAAATAAAAAGATGTGGAACCCAGATCACGCTGCGCTTTGGTCCAGTTATTATGACGAGCGTGACAATTTCATTCCTTCTTAATACGTTTGAGCCAATCAGTTGTGTTGTGACAAGGTAGGGGGTATACAGAAGATATCCCTATTTGGTAAAAGACCAAGTCCATATTATGGCAAGAACAGCTCAAATAAGCAACGACAGGCCATCATTACTTTAAGACATGAAGGTCAGTCAATATGGAAAATTTCACTAACATATTTTATTTTATAAAAAAAAAAGATTCCAGAGAAAATTGGAATCCCTCACAAGTTCTTCTGAAACTTAAAGGGTCTTGTATATGGCCACACATTCACAAGGTCATATTGGAGTTGCCCATAGTCATTCCTAGAGACAAAAGTTTCCAGAGACAGTTGGACACCCTCACAAGTTCTTCTGAAATGTAAAGGGTCTCATATATGGCCGCAGATCCACTAGGTCTTATTGGAGTTTATCTTAAGGCAATACAAAAAGTGAACAAATAAGTTATAAACCCTCAAAAGTAGTGAAATGTAGAGGGTTTCCTGCCCCTTAAGTACATCCATCCTTACTCTGGCATCTACATGGCCACTTCCACAATGTGCCCTCACCCTGCCCGGGGTCCTTGACCTCCTCCAACGAACCAGGAAGTAAGCAACCTCCCTCTGGCAACCTTTGTTCCAGCAGAGCTGGATCAGTAATCTTTTCTTGCATGATGACTAACCTTCCCTGAGACCTTAAGACTTGTCTAAGTTCCCAATGCTAATGCCTGGGTTTTTAGCTCAGTGGGATAATGGGACATTGAGTCGCGCAGGCGAACCGGGTTCAATACCAAGTCGGTTACGTCCAACAGTGTACTTACTATGAGGCACTGGCCTATGTGCTGTACTGTCTATAGAGCTAGAACACCTGACTTCAAGCACTGACCAGAGATCAGCTAAAGCCACTACCGTTGTACTTAGTATGAGTCACTGGCCTATGCGCTGTGCTGTCTATAGAGCTAGATCACCAAACTTCAAGCACTGACCCGAGATCAGCTAAAGCCACTACTATTGACTATATGTCCATCAGTATTAGCCGTGGAAATCTACAGCTATTCACACATATTACACATGAACGATTGGCATAATACCATTTCACTAATACCAGAACACAATGCCGATGTCAATCCACTTCATACTAATAGTGACATTCTATTGACCTGGGTTCAAATGCTATTCAAAATCATTTCAAGTACTTCAGCTGCTCTTGATTGAGCATGCCAGTTTCAATGGAACCATTGAATGCACCGTGCTGTCTGTTTTTAAACTACTAGCACACAGTTCAGACACCAATGCATACCCCACAAGACATGCCACCGGAGGTCTCTTCACAGTCCCCAAGTCCAGAGCAGACTGTCCCTAACCTTACTGTACATCTGTAGTATTTGAACCCAGATCTGCAGTCAAATACGACTCTCAGAAACCATCAACTCACAAAAATCACTTGGAACATGTGCTGCACCACAACTGATATAGATTCATTTGGAGGTAGTAAGCAGCATAGGAAAGAAAGAAGACCCTTGAGTATCTATTTACGCTGGAGCAGTGTGCAAACAGATTACCCCGACGTCTGTTGCCATCGTCCTTTGTTTGCGCCGTCGGTTAGTGCAGACATCGGCAGCATAGATGAAAGGAGAAGGAAAGCACGAGAAAATTGGAGGACAAGTGAAAGGGAGAGGAGAGAACGAGAGAGAGAGCGAAAGAGAAATAGATTGAGGGAGAGAATGAGAAAGAGAACAAGACAGAGAACGAGAGAAGGAATGGAAAGTAAACAGCAATTTTGGAGCAGGAGCGGAGTTGTAGCAGGTGGAGGGATTTTATAAAAGAATGTGTTCTCGATAAATAGCGGAGGGCCGGGGTACCTCATCTCATTAATAATTAATGAGGGAGATATTAAAAACATGCTCACTCATATCGGGCACCGGGGAGTGGGGAGCTGTGCACAGTGCCGAGTTATTGTTAGCTCGGACTGTTGTTTCGGCAGGCATGCAAGCGTCAGCACTTTCAGCAGAACGGCTGGGCTGATAGCGAGATAGAAAATAGGAAATGCCAAAGACCACAGAAGAGCTTCACTGCCCAAGTATCAGTTATTTTATTTAAACTTCCCTGCAAGTGTTGCCGCTCTTAGCATCAGAAGGCTTAGAGGAGTGACATTTCCCTCCCTTCTTCGCTGTTCGGTGCCAATGGTGTAGTTTGTGCTGTTTGTATTTCTTTGTTTTTCTCGAGAGAAAGAGAGGAGGAAATGGATTTTTATAGAGCAGGCATGAAAGCCAGTTGGCTAATTAGAGAACGAGAGACGGAGAGATATAGAGAGAACAAGTGAAAGAAAAGAGCGAGAGAGTGAGCGAGCATGTTGACATGAACCAAACATGTACAGCTAGCTAGGTGTGATTGGGGTCACTCCGTCACTCCCTCAATTCTTTCATTTCCCCTCCCTAACCTCCCTGTCTCCTCAGAGAGATTTGCCATTGGAAATCCATCTCCATTTTATTGTTCTCTAATGCCTCTGTGTTTCATTTTTGGTACATCAAACCGGCTCCAGGGAGATTGGGAGAGGCCCTTAGGAGCGATAAGTGGGCCCCACCGGGGCCCGTGATAAAGCCTAATCAAAGAAAACACAGCAGTCTAGCTTTAACATGATTATTTATAGAGTATATCAGACCTGGCTTCAAAAACGATTTAAAATTATTTGTAATAATTGCTCTGTACTTGATTGAGCTTGCCTTGCCTAATGGTCCAATAGAACAGTCCTAAACTGTAAACCCTGACCGTCTGGCACTCTAGACAGGGTAGAACACACGATAAAGGTATTTAAAAGATTTCAAATAGTATTTGAACCCAGGTCTGTTTTATAGTAGAGTATATAAAGTCTGGTGTTGGTCTACGGCCAAAGAATGTCAACCTACAGTATCTCTGCATAGGATCTGCTACCCAGGAAGAACAAACAGGAGCAGGCAGGGAGTGTTTGCTCTAGGCCAACATGTAGAATGTATGTTGTCTTAGGAAAAAATTAGAGATTTCTTGAATTAATTCGGATTTAGCAAAACTGCTTGCTTTTTAACAAAGTATATGCTATTCTACAAATCACGTAAAAGTGTAGCTGATGATTTATGCATATGTAAATTGGAGGGTGCTCATTGATCTTGTCCCCGCTTATAAATATCTGGGCATCTGGATTGACGAAAAGCTATCTTTACATTTGTTTTGGGATGAGTTAGTTCATAAATTAATAATAATACATTAATTCAATAGCAGAAAACAAATCATTCAGATCCCTTCGATCTCCACTGAGTTGGGTCGATCCGCTTTCAGTTTTTTTTGCACCTTACGTTTGGAATGATCTTCAATGCATTTTAAAACTGTAGGAAATGATGCCTCTAGGGCATTTCAGATGATTGTTCGAGGACCTTTTTACAGAAGTATTTTAATGTGTATATGGATGAGTCATTTAATGTGTTTATTGTATGTGGATGTGAACTGCGGTGCTATACATCTGGAAATTAACCTTGGTCTCAGCAAAGAAGAAGAAGCAGCTAACTCTCCAAACTTACAGGAACACAACCGACCACGGTGGTTTATCAGGAACTCACAGCACAGTTATAACTTGCATTCACAAATTAAATACCTTTTAAGTCAAATGCAAAGTGCTTGTCGACAACACGCTGTGGATTGAATCCTGGCCTTTGCAGAAGTCAATGGTGGCTGGTGGACGATGATATAGGAGGAAGCGCTCATTGTAATGTCTGGAATGGAAACCATGTGTTTAACGTCTTTGATACCTTTCCCATTCATTCCAGCTATTACAATGAACCCTCCCTCTGATATCTCCGCCTACCAGCGTACTCGGATTGAAATTGATATTTTCAATTTCTGGCTGATTTGACATGTAATTTCTGCAGCAGTTATAGTGGTTGGAGCTTTACCATAGTATTTAGAAAATAGGCGTTTTAGGGTGTTTGTACAATGTAGGATATAGCAGATTGCGAGGTAAATGCCTCCCTGTATTTTTAACCTTCCAAATCGGCCCTGCTTGATGTGAAATGAAACGTGGCTGAGCGATGATGTCATCACGATTAGAGTGTGAAATTTGGCCCCAGCTGTCACTCATCTCATCGTTGAGGCAACCATCAAAGCACCCAGACATATTAAAGCCAAGGGCATAGCAGAGCGATAAGACAGATAGAGAAAGACAGAAAGAGATGGAGGGAAGTGAGAGAGTGAGGAGAAACCAAAATATATATGGGAAAGAGAACGAATGGGAAAAAATTAAGAAAGGGGGGGGGGGTGAGAGAGAGCAAAGGAGAAGGAGGGGGTGAAAGAGATTGCGAGAAAAAAAAAGAGAATAAAGAGAGGGTGAGTGATTGAAGGAGAGAAATGGGATTAGAGAGTGATGAGAAAGTGAAAGAAGTTAGGGGGTAGAAAGAACGGGAGATAAAGAGAGAGAGAGAGAAAAAATAAATCAGATGACAGAGAGAATGTGAAAGAAGTTAGTGTACGGGGATGTGGGAGATAGAACAGAGTAAAATAAAGACATCTAGGCAATAAGAGAAAGATTATGTGACAGATATAAGGGATAGAGAGAGAGAGAGAGAGAGAGAGAGCGAGAGAGAGAGAGGAAATTACAATATGCAGAACCTTGTGGGGTTGGTTGGAACTCGCGCAATCAAGCATGGGGCTCATAATCTGATCCCCAAACTGCGCCCAAATCCAGTCATCACTATTCATCCATGCACTTGCCAAATACAGGCCACTCACACTCACAGGAATCTTTAGCCGCCCGGATCATTTAGATTCACTTAAGCCCATTCTGTAGCCCAAAAACACAGCATACCTGTCATTGGAAGACACTGAAGGACAGAGCGAATGAAAGAAGATTACTGTCTAGTTGCCTCAAAAATGCTAAGATCCATTCTCTCTCCATTTCCGATGTGCGTCATTCGATTCAGGTAGGGTAGTCGACGCATTAAAGAGTGAGTGGTAAGATGGGGTATAATAATACGCATCACCTACATTTAACTTACCTACAATTTACCTGGCCCATACACTCTAAGCTGTGTTTAGATAATGCAGCAGTTCGAGAGAGGCCTCACAAGCCACTGTATGTGATTGGTCAATCTACCATAGTTATGCAGGGATGTAGTGGTAAGTAAAATGATGGTAAAAGCTAAATGGAGATGGAAGAGCCGTGAGTCGCATAAATGCTAACAATGCACGACTATGTGTATTTACACTCCATTACATTGCTATATGAATGAATTAGAGTGACTGCCAAAGAACTACACTCCCCTACATATTTAGTGACGCTACAACTTTAAATGTGTCTAAGACTGTATAAGCATGCTGTGCTTAAGCCTAGGCATCATTCCGATCTCAGGCAAGGTCTCTCATCGAACCACCTCTGTCACATTAGGACCAGTCCAACTGGTGTCATCCAAGTGGGGTCATTGGTAAAACTCTACTCCCCTCCGGTATTTGGGACAGTGAAGCTAAAACGTTTAATTTGGCTACTATTGGATTTGAGATCAATGTTTTATTTGAGGCGCCGACAGTACAGAATGTCCCCTTTTATTTGAGGATAGTCTGACGCAGATCTGTTTTACCGTTTAGCAATTAAATGAAAAAAATACTTAGAGGAAACATGCTTTATTGTCTCTGTGCGTTCAGCCCCTATACCGTGGTTCTCCCATCCTCCTCAACTTTTCAAGTCACAAGCCTCCACTGGTGTACATACAGTCACTGATCTATTTGTTTGCAATGTTAGTCTGCTTTTTACCTTTGAAATGACTCCTGCAGTAAATCCTTACCAAAAAAAACGGAATTTATTCAATCCCCCCTCTTAATTTGAAAATGCACAAGGCTCTAAGTATTTAAGTACCAAAACCATATCATTCCAACCGGAGATTGACAGCTTCTAAATTACATCTGGTAGCGGCAGGCGGTGGTAAATCCCGCTTCAGGAATCTTGTCTAATGGCCCTGAAAGAGACACAATAGGAATGTGTAAAAATCCCCTCCGTAATCTGTGTCTGCTTGGATAGGGCTTGGGGGCTCAAGCAGGTATGAATCAGGTATATGTCGGCATAATGGAAAGGGCTTTATGCTGCCTGAAAACACTTCAGACCTCTCAAAAGAAAATAAGGGGGCAACCCTGTCCTGGGTTTCCCCTATAACCACACCCTCCATTGGCTGGCTCCCTCTTTTTTCTCTTTATAGCTTTTTAGCAAGAATTTTAAATGCAAAACTTTTAAATGGAAAAACTTTTAAATGCAAAAATGCCGGGCTTGACAATACCGTCTAGGCGCAGGCGGTGCGCCGTGTGATGTGTGACGGCAGCCATTGCAGTCGAAGTACAGGCAGGTGAGGCACGTATAGACAGAGAGACGGGAGTGAAACAAGGGGAGAGGACGATTTGAACGGAGAGTGTTGTTCTTTTGTTCTCTTTCTCACTTAGGCCTTTAATCATCATTTTCTGTTGTGCGAAGGAACGGCTTATCTTGCTTTCTTTTACTCTCTTGACCTGTCACTCACTACTACATCAATCTATCTCTCTCACCCACACACAGCAGTGGCGACCGTCGTTCAGGGCAAGTGGTGGCAGAGCCCCACCTGTTTAGAGCCCCACCTATTTTTTTAAATTGCCTGTTTTGTGTGCTATTATGGCATTAATACACGTCACATATCAGTGTGCAAACAATGTACAAGTAATAATAATTTAGTTAATAAAGGCGCATGCAAACCTGGTCACTTTTTTGCTTTCTTGAGTAAGGCAGGTCCAAAATGCAGGTGTTTCAGCCTAGCTCAGTGCTTTCTATGGTGGTGGGGCAGCCAGTGGAAAATACGGAGCGTAGCGGTTGGTAATGTTCTCTAGTTGCCCCGTGATTTGCTCAGTGTTCTGTCACTCGTGGGGACACTACGTCAACGCAAAATCTACGGGGAGAGCTCGACATTTCAAGCCCCTTGGTGCTGCCATAGAGTTACATTAGAAGTGCCCATCCAAGAAGGCTCAAGGTCATTGGCCACAGATAAAATGTATGTCAAATCGTATTATATCTACCGTGGCTTTGATTGGACAGATCATGTCAACATCATACTTTCAAAATCTTAGCTAGTAAGCTAGATAAGCAGTCTTCATCATGAATCAAGTTGACAATCTACTGGCAAATCCTTTTCAATCATTGTCATACTGTATGAAGAGAAATTATATCGGTGCTCATCGGCAATTGGACATAAACATTACACAACAAGTTGGAAATCGCAAATTCAACAATGAGTTGTTTGGAAGGAATCAGTGGCTAACTGCAAGCATTGCAAAGCAATCATTAGCCTGCTATTCAGTGGAATGGGTGTGTGGTCCCAAGTCTGGGTTTAAGGGTCTCTTTTCCAAGCTTAATACACATGCAACACCATGGGCCAAAAAAGATTGAACACATTGGTCATGCTGTCAATCCAACATGACTTCTGGAAACTCTCAGTGAGAATCAAGACAACTGGGAACTCTGAAAAAATGAGAAAATACATTTTGAGCGGTCATCCAATTCGGTATTCCAAGTCGGGAACTCGGGCCTCTTTCTAGAGCTCCGACCTGAAGATCAATGATGTCATAATTCAACCTTGTTCCCGGTTGTCTTGAATGCACCATAAACTTGCACACAAGAAAAAATCGCTGCGACACCTTCCTGTTCAAGTGAGCACAACACAAGGTGAGTCCAAAAATGAATTGTATGCTGCTGCATAAATTATGTAATATGCCAGGGAGATATGTATACTGTAGCTAAGAAAGTACTACTAAGTGTATGTTGTGTAGTAGGCTGTTAGCTGTTGGTGGTGCACATGTATCCTATAGCCTGATTTTGAGAAATCTCATCATAGAATACTGTAAAAGCTTTTATTGTCTGCTTATTTGCCCCTTTTATTTATCCTACTTCTGACTTGGTTTTACAGGGAGAATACTGTAAGAACGGCCCATGATCTGAATTCTGTATCTGTACATTTCAAAAGTGCTGAACCAATAGTTATATTGACTACGTCCTTCCTAGCTCGCTCATTAGTCTTTATCGAAATTAGAAATGGCCTCTTATCCGCTCGTCGTCCCTTTATGCCATAGTTTGTACATCTCAATTGTCATTAGACACCACATTTGTTTAAGTAAGTCAGCCATGTCAGCTATGTTTTTTAAAGGCAGTAAATGAGGCTGAATGAACTGTTTCGCTGCCAGACAAGGCTCAGCTGATAGCCAGGTGTAGCTGTGGTAAGGTGTTGGGACTCTGCTGTTAAGACAGCTTTATGTAGGCCCAAACAGTTTGTGGGCACCGTTTGTCACTGTTATAGTGCAATTAATGTATTGTTTAGTGTTGAGTTGTGAAGTCGCTTTGCTGGCATGCTAAAATTGCCAATGCCTGTCATGCTTAGAGACGATCTCATGTCAAGTGTTATTGAAATGTTGTGGCTGCTGGTTCACCTGCCTCATCTAAAGCCTATTTTTGGGCGGTTTTTGCTATAGGCCACCAAGTGCTAACTATGGTGCCAACAGAAATTGTATTTGAATTTAATATTTTGAATTTGTGTTAGGATATTGAATTTTATAATTTTGAATTTGTGTAAAGATATTGAATTTGAATTCAACATTTTTGAATTCGTAATTCACAAATTGAATCATACAATTCATAAATTGAACTTGTATTTCATGATTTGAAACTGAAATGAATGAATATTGCATTCAGTTTTAAAATACAATTTCAATAAAATTCAATATTCAAATATAGTTTTCAAGTTCAGTTTCTAAATTCAGATTCAAAACTGCTAGCAACAACATTTTGTTACTTTTCCAGCCAGGAAAAGTAGAAGAAAAATTATAAATTGGACTCTCTTCCAGCCAATCGCAAAGTAAAACAGGCTACCACCTGACCTCATAAATGGCTGTTGCATTGACTGCGTTGACTGTCTTTGCTGGCAGAAGACGCAAGAGACAATAGTGATCACTGAGCAGTCATATTAGCTAACTCTTCTAAGAAAGGTGTGTTCTTTGATATTACACCTGATCAAGCATCAAGCATAATGTGGCGCGATGCCACTGTACCACCACTGTCAACTGTAAGTTTTAACTGTCTGTCATACTCACAGCACTAATTAGTGGAACGCAGGATAGGGGTTAAGGTTAGCTAGAATAGGTAAAACATTTATAGTAAAAGCTTGCGATCGCAATCGTTAATTGCAATGTAAACTCTTGGGATAACTAAAGCTAAGAGAAACTGTAACACATTGGTTGATGTTTAATACAATTTTACCCGAGCAACCAAAATGACACAAAACAGGCTTCTTATGAAGGCAGCTAGCTATCTATGCTAGCAACAGTTTACCCCATACTATGGCCTGGTTAGCAAGATCCAGATGTTGAGATGCGTTAGCATGCGGCAATATACAGTACATGACCAAAAATATGTGGACACCTGCCAGTCGATAATCTAATTTCAAAATCATGGGCAGTTTGTCCCCCTTTGCTGCTGTAACAACCTCCACTCTTCTAGGAAGGCTTTCCACTAGATGTTGGAATATTGCTGCAGGGACTTTCTTCCATTCAACAACAAGAGCATTAGTGAGGTCGGGCACTTATGTTGGGCGATTAGGACTGGCTCGCAGTTGGTGTTCCAAATTCATCCCAAAGGTGTTCGATGGGGTTGCGGTCAGGGCTCTGTGCAGGCCAGTCAAGTTCATCCACACCAATCTCGACAAACCATTTATGTCTGGACCTCGCTTTGTGCACGGGGGCATTGTTGGGGAAAACTGTTGGGGAAAAAATGGTTTGACCAAATACAATGCTATTTATCTGTAAGCAGATGAACAACAGACTTTCAGCATGCTTATAGAGAAGGACACTCAACATGTGCTGCACTAACACAATTAATGATGATTCGTTGAAAGAAGTCAGAGTGCTAGTATCAATAATACGCATGCCAGTCTCTCTTGGCTAAGAGTTGAGGAAAGACTGACTGCATCACTTCTTGTTTTTATAAGAAACACTAATGTGTTGGAAACTTGAACTTGTTTGCATAGTCAACTTACACACAGCACTGACACACACACGTACCCCACCAGAAATGCCACCAGGGGTCTTTTCGCAGTCCCCAGGTTCAGAACAAATTCAAGGAAACGTACAGTATTATACAGGGCCATGATTGCATGGAACTCCCTTCCATCTCATATTGCTCAAGTGAACAGCAAACATAGCTTTAACAAAACAAATAAATCCACACCTCATGGTACAACGCCTCTCCCCCATGTGACCTATTTGTTTTGTATGTACTGACATGTATGTGTAAATGATAGATGCACACACACACTCACACACTACATGTTCATGTTTTTAAATGTATGCAAATTATAAAGTATTTTGTCTGTAATGGGATCCTATTCAAATCTAATCAAAAACACCAGGCTTAGGGGCCAAGCCTGGGTCAGATGGAGGAGTGAGAAAGAACGAGAGGGAGAGGGAGGGAGAAATTGGCAAAAGGAGCCAAAACAGAGAGAGAGAAACAGGGAGAGGGAGATTGAGACTGTAGTTCAGAGAGAGAGAGAGAGCGAGAATGAGAGAGAGAGAGACAGAATGAGAGAGAGATTTCCAGCTCGTTATCCAAAAGAGCAAAGCCGGGGGGACTAGGGCTAACTGTGTGTGTGTGTGCAATAGCTTCTCAATTAATTTGGCAACGCTCTGCCCTTAGAATATCCAGGTTAGCATGGCCTTGAACAGTGAGGCAGTAAGGTTTACGTTTGCTGTACTTTACTGTTCTGTTCTGTACTGTACTTTCCAAACACGTGAAACATCTATGATTGGTTCAGATTTGGTCTGGCCAGGATCGAGTTTTAACCACTTAATCATTCATAAATACACTTGATATTAATAAAAAAACACATGTTGGGCTCTATTGTAACCAATCTAACGTAATGGTGAATCTAAGTGCAGGCAGTAGTGCTATAGTTTCAGGGGTGTGTCAGAAATACTTTCACTATCACGAAAGGGCTGGGTTTTGATGAATAAACAAGTTGTGGGTGTGTTGAGGCTTGGCACCTCACTGGCCAATCAGAATGTGTGATTTCTTCCTGTAATGTATTTATCATATTTGATGTATTGCCTTGGAATCAATTCCAATTCCAATGTTAGTCCGTTATAGTTTGTTAATAGCTTACAGAAACGAAATAATGGCCTATCTATCTCTACATAATGCCGACCTATCTTTACTAAATGCGTTAACTTGAACCCATTTGCAGCCCACATTGTTCTAAGTAATTGCATGGCTTCAAAGCATTCACACTGATATAGAGGCACGGCCTACTGTACGTTGCATTATGGCTGAGTGGCACGCCCTGACCATAGTTTGCTTTGTATGTTTTTATGTTTTGTTTGGTCAGGGTGTGATGTGAGTGGGCATTCTATGTTGTTTGTCTAGTTTGTCTGTTTCTATGTGTTTAGCCTGATATGGTTCTCAATCAGAGGCAGGTGTCAGTCGTTGTCACAAGGGGTCTGAGGATCTCATCTCGGTACCTAATGGCAGTCAGGCTACCTCTCGCGAGCACATGGAGGGCTGTGCGGCCCCACAAAGAAATGCCACCCCACACCATGACTGACCCATCGCCAAACCGGTCATGCTGGAGGATGTTGCAGGCAGCAGAACGTTCTCCGCGGCGTCTCCAGACTCTGTCACGTCTGTCACATGTGCTCAGTGTGAACCTGCTTTCATCTGTGAAGAGCACAGGGCGCCAGTGGCGAATTTGCCAATCTTGGTGTTCTCTGGCAAATGCCAAACGTCCTGCAACCCCCACCTGTGGACATCGGGCCCTCATACCACCCTCATGGAGTCTGTTTCTGACCGTTTGAGCAGACACATGCACATTTGTGGCCTGCTGGAGGTCATTTTGCAGGGCGCTGGCAGTGCACCTCCTTGCACAAAGGCGGAGGTAGCGGTCCTGCTGCTGGGTTGTTGCCCTCCTACGGCCTCCTCCACGTCTCCTGATGTACTGGCCTGTCTCCTGGTAGCGCCTCCATGCTCTGGACACTACGCTGACAGACACAGCAAACCTTTTTGCCACAGCTCGCATTGATGTGCCATCMTGGATGAACTGCACTACCTGAGCCACTTGTGTGGGTTGTAGACTCCGTCTCATGCTACCACTAGAGTGAGAGCACCGCCAGCATTCAAAAGTGACCAAAACATCAGCCAGGAAGCATAGGAACTGAGAAGTGGTCTGTGGTCACCACCTGCAGAATCACTCCTTTTTTGGGGGTGTCTTGCTAATTGCCTATAATTTCCACCTTTTGTCTATTCCATTTGCACAACAGCATGTGAAATTTATTGTCAATCAGTGTTGCTTCCTAAGTGGACAGTTTGATTTCACAGAAGTGTGATTGACTTGGAGTTACATTGTGTTGTTTAAGTGTTCCCTTTATTTTTTTGAGCAGTGTAGAAAGAGACAATGTCCACTCACCATTGTGCTGCTCACAAATAGGCCTGTGTTTTATGAACATAATCAGAACCATCTCACAGATCAGATCGCATTCACATATCCCCAGGAGATGCATTGCAAACACACCACGGACGTTGTCACCGTAAAACCAGGAATGTGAATCATTCTAATAAGGAACCAAACCCTTTATCGACCGGCTTAACTACTTTGCGATTGCATTGGGCAGACAAGAAAAAGGCTTCACTGACTGTGGTTTTTAATCGAATAAAACCAACTCTATAACCAGCTTTTGGTTAGTCTTAAAAATCCCTTTCAGCTCTGCCTGAAATTAGCACTTTGGATCATGTTTTTAAGGGCACACCTCAAATATTTCCACCCCGCCCATCTGAGCCCAAGCGAGCTGATAAAAGACAGGGACATTGCCGAACCTAGCAAAGAGGGCTGGAAAATGCCCAGTGCGCCACTTTTTACATGACGAAATTGCAAACTAACGTGAGTTTGACACTAGCACTGCCTTAACGCCAGCCGAACATAGAGCCCTTGGTGTGTCATCACAGTGTTGTGGTCAGACTCATTCAGGTGGAAAAAACTTAAACATGCACCTTTTTTTCAACGCTGATTTGAATGACATTAAGAAAACTGAATGTTGTCAACAACAACAGAAAATCGAGGATCTGTAATCTGAGTGCAATATTTTTTCTGGTAACGTAACGGATTACAATTACAGTTTTTATGTAACTCGTTACTCCCCAACCCTGCAAATGTAATTCTGTTAAAATACCCCAAATCATTGTTGTTTTTTTGTCTGGGTTTCCTGAGGAATCGCTCTATTCTAACAATAGCCAACAGACCTTTACAAGTCCAGTGTGTCTGCAGTGTTGTTAAAATCAAGACCTCTAGCAGTTTCGGTGGAATCGGACGCTCCGGACCAACGATGAGTCAACTACATGTGTCAGGCGTCAAAAGCCTAATGGTGTAGAAACGGATTGTTGTGACTACCAGTTTTCCAAAAGTTGCCGAACAACTCAGGAGAGAGGCAACAGGTGAAAGCTGACGAGGTCAAGCTTTGATGCGTGAACCGTCTCTCTCTCTCTCTCAATTCAATTCAATTCAAGGGGCTTTATTGGCATGGGAAACATGTGTTAACATTGCCAAAGCAAGTGAGGTAGATAATATACAAAAGTGAAATAAACAATAAAAATTAACAGTAAACATTACACATACAGAAGTTTCAAAACAATAAAGACATTACAAATGTCATATTATATATATACAGTGTTGTAACAATGTACAAATGGTTAAACTAATGTACAGACTCAGTGAGCATAGCCTTGCTATTGGAAAGGCCGCCGTAGGCAGACATGGCTCTCAAGAGAAGACAGGCTATGTGCCACTGCCCACAAAATGAGGTGGAAATGAGCTGCACTTCCTAACCTCCTGCCAATGTATGACCATATTAGAGAGACATATTTCCCTCAGATTACACAGATCCACAAAGAATTCGAAAACAAATCCAATTTTGATAAACTCCATATCTACTGGGTGAAATTCCACAGTGTGCATCACAGCAGCAGATTTGTGACCTGTTGCCACAAGAAAAGGCAACCAGTGAGAACAAACACCATTGTAAATACAACCCTATTTATGTTTATTTTATTTTAACTTGTGTGC